>NW_026988858.1:0-128167 GCF_030222135.1 Aotus nancymaae
AGATGAATTCTTACTGCTGCTTCTAACCTATGGATGTACTGGGCTGGAAATGCCTGATTTGGGATTCTGCACAGAAAGGTATTGCAAACTGCTGAATATACACATGAGTATAACTCTTTCAGTTGAATGCACACATTGACAACCGTTCAGTTAGATAGTTCCGTTTTGGTTTCAGACGCAGATGTTTCTCTGTACAGCTGATGGTCCCATTCACTTGGGAATATCCTAACGCATCTCCTAGAAGAAACGTGTTTCTAATTCTCTGAATCTAAACGTAGATTCAACTCTCTTAGGTGAACGAACGCACAGCATAGCAGTTTCAAGGAAAAGTTTCTCCTGAGTTTTTGACGAAGTCTTACTGCTTCTTCTTACCTATGGATGTACTGGGCTGGAAATGCCTGTTTTGGGATTCTGCACAGAAAGTGTTTGAAAACTGCTGAATCCACACATGAGTTTAACTCTGTCAGTTGAATGAACACATTGACAACCATTCAGTTAGAGAGCTCTTTTTTGGTTTTAGAAGCAGATATTTCTCTGTGCAGCCTATGGTCATATTCACTCGGGAATATCCCAACGCGACTCCTAGAAGAAACGTGTTTCTAACTCGCTAAATCTAAACACAGATTCAACTCTCTTCGGTGAACGAACGCACAGCAGAGCAGTTTGACGGAAACGTTTCTCCTGAGTTTTAGATGAATTCTTAGTGCTGCTTGTTACCTATGGATGTAGTGGGCTGGAAATGCCTGTTTTGGGATTCTGCACAGAAAGGGTTTGCAAACTGATGAATCCACATATGAGATTAACTCCGTCAGTTCAATGCACACATTGAAAAGCATTCAGTTAGATAGCTCCGTTTTGGTTGTAGAAGCAGATGTTTCTCTGTACAGCTGATGGTCCCATTCACTTGGGAATATCCTAACGCAGCTCCTACAAGAAACGTGTTTCTAATTCGCTGAATCTAAACATAGATTCAACTCTCTTAGGTGAACGAAGGCACAGCATAGCAGTTTCAAGGAAAGGTTTCTCCTGAATTTTAGAAGAAGTCTTACTGCTGCTTCTTACCTATGGATGTACTGGGCGGGAAATGCCTGTTTTGGGATTCTCCACAGAAAGGGTTTTCAAAATCCTGAATCCACACAAGACATTAACTCATTCAGTTCAATGCACACATTGACACCCATTCAGTTAGATAGCTCCGTTTAGGTTTTAGAAGCAGATATTTCTCTGTGCAGCCTATGGTCCCATTCACTCGGGAATGCCCCAACGCAGCTCCTAGAAAAATCGTGTTTCTAACTCGCTGAATCTAAACATAGATTCAACCCCTTTAGGTGAACGAACGCACAGCAGAGCAGTTTGACGGAAACGCTTCTCCTGAGTTTTAGACGAAGTCTTACTGCTGCATCTTACCTATGGATGTACTGGGCTGGAAATGCCTGTTTTGGGATTCTGCACAGAAAGAGTTTGCAAACTTCTGAATCCACACATGAGATTAACTCTGTCAGTTCAATGCACACATTGACAACCATTCAGTTAGATAGCTCCGTTTGGGTTTTAGAGGCAGATAATTCTCTGTACAGCCTAGGGTCCTATTCACTAGCGAATATCCAATCGCAGTTCCCAGAAGAAACGTGTTTCCAACTCTCAGAATCTAAATATAGATCAAACTACCTTACGTGAACAATCACACAGCAGAGCAGTTTCAAGGAAAAGTTTCTCCTGAGTTTTAGACGAAGTCTTACTGCTGCTTCTTACCTAAGGATGTACTTGGCTGGAAATGCCTGATTTGGGATTCTGCACAGAAAGGGTTTGCAAACTGCTGAATCCACACATGAGATTAACTCTGTCAGTTCAATGCACACATTGACAACCATTCAGATAGATAGCTCCATTTTGGTTTTAGACGCACATATTTCTCTGTACAGCCTATGGTCCCATTCACTAGGGAATATCCAATCGCAGTTCCAGGGAGAAACGTGTTTCTAACTCTCAGAATCTAAATATAGATCCAACTACCTTACGTGAACGATCACACAGCAGAGCAGTTTCAAGGAAAAGTTTCTCCTGACTTTTAGACGAAGTCTTACTGCTGCTTCTTACCTATGGATGTACTGGGCTGGAAATGCCTGTTTTGGGATTCTGCACAGAAAGGTATTGCAAACTGCTGAATATACACATGAGTATAACTCTTTCAGTTGAATGCACACATTGACAACCATTCAGTTAGATAGCTCCGTTTTGGTTTTAGACGCAGATGTTTCTCTGTACAGCTGATGGTCCCATTCACTTGGGAATATCCTAACGCAGCGCCTAGAGGAAACGTGTTTCTAATTCGCTGAATCTAAACATAGATTCAACTCTCTTAGGTGAACGAACGCACAGAATAGCAGTTTCAAAGAACGGTTTCTCCTGAGTTTTAGACGAATTCTTACTGCTGCTTCTTACCTATGGATGTACTGGGCTGGAAATCCCTGTTTTGGGATACTGCACAGAAACTGTTACAAACTGCTGAATTCACACAGGAGATTATCTCAGTCAGTTCAATGCACACATTGACAACCATTCAGTTAGATAGCTCCGTTTGGGTTTTAGAAGCAGATATTTCTCTGTACAGCCTATGGTCACATTCATTAGGGAATATCCAAACGCAGTTCCTAGAAGAAACGTGTTTCTAACTCTCAGAATCAAAACATAGATTCAACTCTCTTACGTGAACGATCACACCACAGAGCAGTTTCAAGAAATAGTTTCTCCTGAGTTTTAGACGAAGTCTTACTGCTGCTTCTTACCTATGGATACACTGGGTTGGAATGCCTTTCTTGGGATTCTGCACAGAAAGTGTTTGAAAGCTGCTGAATCCACACATGAGTTTAACTCTGTCAGTTGAATGCACACATTGAAAACCATTCAGTTAGGTAGCTCCATTTTGGTTTTAGAAGCAGATATTTCTCTGTGCATACTATGGTCCCATTCACTCGGGAATATCCAAACGCAGCTCCTAAAAGAATCGTCTTTCTAACTCGCTGAATCTAAACAGAGATTCTACTCTTTTAGGTGAACGAACGCACAGCAGAGCAGTTTGACGGAAACAATTCTCTTGAGTTTTAGACGAATTCTTAGTCCTGTTTCTTACATATGCCGGTGTAGGGCTAGGAATGCCTGATTTAGGATTCTTCACAGAAAGGGTTTCCGAACTGCTGATTCCACACATGAGTTTACCTCTGTCAGTTGAATGCAAACATTGGCCACCATTCAGTTGGATAGCTCCGTTTTGGTTTTAGAAGCAGATATTTCTCTGTGCAGCCAATGGTCCCATTCACTCGGGAATATCCCAACGCAGCTCCTAGAAGAAACGTGTTTCTAACTCGCTGAATATAAACATGGATTCAACTCTCTTAGGTGAACGAATGCACAGCATAGCAGTTTCATGGAAACGTTTCTCCTGAGTTTTAGATGAATTCTTACTGCTGCTTCTAACCTATGGATGTACTGGGCTGGAAATGCCTGATTTGGGATTCTGCACAGAAAGGTATTGCAAACTGCTGAATATACACATGAGTATAACTCTTTCAGTTGAATGCACACATTGACAACCGTTCAGTTAGATAGTTCCGTTTTGGTTTCAGACGCAGATGTTTCTCTGTACAGCTGATGGTCCCATTCACTTGGGAATATCCTAACGCATCTCCTAGAAGAAACGTGTTTCTAATTCTCTGAATCTAAACGTAGATTCAACTCTCTTAGGTGAACGAACGCACAGCATAGCAGTTTCAAGGAAAAGTTTCTCCTGAGTTTTTGACGAAGTCTTACTGCTTCTTCTTACCTATGGATGTACTGGGCTGGAAATGCCTGTTTTGGGATTCTGCACAGAAAGTGTTTGAAAACTGCTGAATCCACACATGAGTTTAACTCTGTCAGTTGAATGAACACATTGACAACCATTCAGTTAGAGAGCTCTTTTTTGGTTTTAGAAGCAGATATTTCTCTGTGCAGCCTATGGTCATATTCACTCGGGAATATCCCAACGCGACTCCTAGAAGAAACGTGTTTCTAACTCGCTAAATCTAAACACAGATTCAACTCTCTTCGGTGAACGAACGCACAGCAGAGCAGTTTGACGGAAACGTTTCTCCTGAGTTTTAGATGAATTCTTAGTGCTGCTTGTTACCTATGGATGTAGTGGGCTGGAAATGCCTGTTTTGGGATTCTGCACAGAAAGGGTTTGCAAACTGATGAATCCACATATGAGATTAACTCCGTCAGTTCAATGCACACATTGAAAAGCATTCAGTTAGATAGCTCCGTTTTGGTTGTAGAAGCAGATGTTTCTCTGTACAGCTGATGGTCCCATTCACTTGGGAATATCCTAACGCAGCTCCTACAAGAAACGTGTTTCTAATTCGCTGAATCTAAACATAGATTCAACTCTCTTAGGTGAACGAAGGCACAGCATAGCAGTTTCAAGGAAAGGTTTCTCCTGAATTTTAGAAGAAGTCTTACTGCTGCTTCTTACCTATGGATGTACTGGGCGGGAAATGCCTGTTTTGGGATTCTCCACAGAAAGGGTTTTCAAAATCCTGAATCCACACAAGACATTAACTCATTCAGTTCAATGCACACATTGACACCCATTCAGTTAGATAGCTCCGTTTAGGTTTTAGAAGCAGATATTTCTCTGTGCAGCCTATGGTCCCATTCACTCGGGAATGCCCCAACGCAGCTCCTAGAAAAATCGTGTTTCTAACTCGCTGAATCTAAACATAGATTCAACCCCTTTAGGTGAACGAACGCACAGCAGAGCAGTTTGACGGAAACGCTTCTCCTGAGTTTTAGACGAAGTCTTACTGCTGCATCTTACCTATGGATGTACTGGGCTGGAAATGCCTGTTTTGGGATTCTGCACAGAAAGAGTTTGCAAACTTCTGAATCCACACATGAGATTAACTCTGTCAGTTCAATGCACACATTGACAACCATTCAGTTAGATAGCTCCGTTTGGGTTTTAGAGGCAGATAATTCTCTGTACAGCCTAGGGTCCTATTCACTAGCGAATATCCAATCGCAGTTCCCAGAAGAAACGTGTTTCCAACGCTCAGAATCTAAATATAGATCAAACTACCTTACGTGAACAATCACACAGCAGAGCAGTTTCAAGGAAAAGTTTCTCCTGAGTTTTAGACGAAGTCTTACTGCTGCTTCTTACCTAAGGATGTACTTGGCTGGAAATGCCTGATTTGGGATTCTGCACAGAAAGGGTTTGCAAACTGCTGAATCCACACATGAGATTAACTCTGTCAGTTCAATGCACACATTGACAACCATTCAGATAGATAGCTCCATTTTGGTTTTAGACGCACATATTTCTCTGTACAGCCTATGGTCCCATTCACTAGGGAATATCCAATCGCAGTTCCAGGGAGAAACGTGTTTCTAACTCTCAGAATCTAAATATAGATCCAACTAC
This sequence comes from Aotus nancymaae, assembly GCF_030222135.1. NCBI lineage: Eukaryota > Metazoa > Chordata > Mammalia > Primates > Aotidae > Aotus > Aotus nancymaae. The sequence goes on from NW_026988858.1 coordinate 5,462, forward strand.
CTTACGTGAACGATCACACAGCAGAGCAGTTTCAAGGAAAAGTTTCTCCTGACTTTTAGACGAAGTCTTACTGCTGCTTCTTACCTATGGATGTACTGGGCTGGAAATGCCTGTTTTGGGATTCTGCACAGAAAGGTATTGCAAACTGCTGAATATACACATGAGTATAACTCTTTCAGTTGAATGCACACATTGACAACCATTCAGTTAGATAGCTCCGTTTTGGTTTTAGACGCAGATGTTTCTCTGTACAGCTGATGGTCCCATTCACTTGGGAATATCCTAACGCAGCGCCTAGAAGAAACGTGTTTCTAATTCGCTGAATCTAAACATAGATTCAACTCTCTTAGGTGAACGAACGCACAGAATAGCAGTTTCAAAGAACGGTTTCTCCTGAGTTTTAGACGAATTCTTACTGCTGCTTCTTACCTATGGATGTACTGGGCTGGAAATCCCTGTTTTGGGATACTGCACAGAAACTGTTACAAACTGCTGAATTCACACATGAGAATATCTCAGTCAGTTCAATGCACACATTGACAACCATTCAGTTAGATAGCTCCGTTTGGGTTTTAGAAGCAGATATTTCTCTGTACAGCCTATGGTCACATTCATTAGGGAATATCCAAACGCAGTTCCTAGAAGAAACGTGTTTCTAACTCTCAGAATCAAAACATAGATTCAACTCTCTTACGTGAACGATCACACCACAGAGCAGTTTCAAGAAATAGTTTCTCCTGAGTTTTAGACGAAGTCTTACTGCTGCTTCTTACCTATGGATACACTGGGTTGGAATGCCTTTCTTGGGATTCTGCACAGAAAGTGTTTGAAAGCTGCTGAATCCACACATGAGTTTAACTCTGTCAGTTGAATGCACACATTGAAAACCATTCAGTTAGGTAGCTCCATTTTGGTTTTAGAAGCAGATATTTCTCTGTGCATACTATGGTCCCATTCACTCGGGAATATCCAAACGCAGCTCCTAAAAGAATCGTCTTTCTAACTCGCTGAATCTAAACAGAGATTCTACTCTTTTAGGTGAACGAACGCACAGCAGAGCAGTTTGACGGAAACAATTCTCTTGAGTTTTAGACGAATTCTTAGTCCTGTTTCTTACATATGCCGGTGTAGGGCTAGGAATGCCTGATTTAGGATTCTTCACAGAAAGGGTTTCCGAACTGCTGATTCCACACATGAGTTTACCTCTGTCAGTTGAATGCAAACATTGGCCACCATTCAGTTGGATAGCTCCGTTTTGGTTTTAGAAGCAGATATTTCTCTGTGCAGCCAATGGTCCCATTCACTCGGGAATATCCCAACGCAGCTCCTAGAAGAAACGTGTTTCTAACTCGCTGAATATAAACATGGATTCAACTCTCTTAGGTGAACGAATGCACAGCATAGCAGTTTCATGGAAACGTTTCTCCTGAGTTTTAGATGAATTCTTACTGCTGCTTCTAACCTATGGATGTACTGGGCTGGAAATGCCTGATTTGGGATTCTGCACAGAAAGGTATTGCAAACTGCTGAATATACACATGAGTATAACTCTTTCAGTTGAATGCACACATTGACAACCGTTCAGTTAGATAGTTCCGTTTTGGTTTCAGACGCAGATGTTTCTCTGTACAGCTGATGGTCCCATTCACTTGGGAATATCCTAACGCATCTCCTAGAAGAAACGTGTTTCTAATTCTCTGAATCTAAACGTAGATTCAACTCTCTTAGGTGAACGAACGCACAGCATAGCAGTTTCAAGGAAAAGTTTCTCCTGAGTTTTTGACGAAGTCTTACTGCTTCTTCTTACCTATGGATGTACTGGGCTGGAAATGCCTGTTTTGGGATTCTGCACAGAAAGTGTTTGAAAACTGCTGAATCCACACATGAGTTTAACTCTGTCAGTTGAATGAACACATTGACAACCATTCAGTTAGAGAGCTCTTTTTTGGTTTTAGAAGCAGATATTTCTCTGTGCAGCCTATGGTCATATTCACTCGGGAATATCCCAACGCGACTCCTAGAAGAAACGTGTTTCTAACTCGCTAAATCTAAACACAGATTCAACTCTCTTCGGTGAACGAACGCACAGCAGAGCAGTTTGACGGAAACGTTTCTCCTGAGTTTTAGATGAATTCTTAGTGCTGCTTCTTACCTATGGATGTAGTGGGCTGGAAATGCCTGTTTTGGGATTCTGCACAGAAAGGGTTTGCAAACTGATGAATCCACATATGAGATTAACTCCGTCAGTTCAATGCACACATTGAAAAGCATTCAGTTAGATAGCTCCGTTTTGGTTGTAGAAGCAGATGTTTCTCTGTACAGCTGATGGTCCCATTCACTTGGGAATATCCTAACGCAGCTCCTACAAGAAACGTGTTTCTAATTCGCTGAATCTAAACATAGATTCAACTCTCTTAGGTGAACGAAGGCACAGCATAGCAGTTTCAAGGAAAGGTTTCTCCTGAATTTTAGAAGAAGTCTTACTGCTGCTTCTTACCTATGGATGTACTGGGCGGGAAATGCCTGTTTTGGGATTCTCCACAGAAAGGGTTTTCAAAATCCTGAATCCACACAAGACATTAACTCATTCAGTTCAATGCACACATTGACACCCATTCAGTTAGATAGCTCCGTTTAGGTTTTAGAAGCAGATATTTCTCTGTGCAGCCTATGGTCCCATTCACTCGGGAATGCCCCAACGCAGCTCCTAGAAAAATCGTGTTTCTAACTCGCTGAATCTAAACATAGATTCAACCCCTTTAGGTGAACGAACGCACAGCAGAGCAGTTTGACGGAAACGCTTCTCCTGAGTTTTAGACGAAGTCTTACTGCTGCATCTTACCTATGGATGTACTGGGCTGGAAATGCCTGTTTTGGGATTCTGCACAGAAAGAGTTTGCAAACTTCTGAATCCACACATGAGATTAACTCTGTCAGTTCAATGCACACATTGACAACCATTCAGTTAGATAGCTCCGTTTGGGTTTTAGAGGCAGATAATTCTCTGTACAGCCTAGGGTCCTATTCACTAGCGAATATCCAATCGCAGTTCCCAGAAGAAACGTGTTTCCAACTCTCAGAATCTAAATATAGATCAAACTACCTTACGTGAACAATCACACAGCAGAGCAGTTTCAAGGAAAAGTTTCTCCTGAGTTTTAGACGAAGTCTTACTGCTGCTTCTTACCTAAGGATGTACTTGGCTGGAAATGCCTGATTTGGGATTCTGCACAGAAAGGGTTTGCAAACTGCTGAATCCACACATGAGATTAACTCTGTCAGTTCAATGCACACATTGACAACCATTCAGATAGATAGCTCCATTTTGGTTTTAGACGCACATATTTCTCTGTACAGCCTATGGTCCCATTCACTAGGGAATATCCAATCGCAGTTCCAGGGAGAAACGTGTTTCTAACTCTCAGAATCTAAATATAGATCCAACTACCTTACGTGAACGATCACACAGCAGAGCAGTTTCAAGGAAAAGTTTCTCCTGACTTTTAGACGAAGTCTTACTGCTGCTTCTTACCTATGGATGTACTGGGCTGGAAATGCCTGTTTTGGGATTCTGCACAGAAAGGTATTGCAAACTGCTGAATATACACATGAGTATAACTCTTTCAGTTGAATGCACACATTGACAACCATTCAGTTAGATAGCTCCGTTTTGGTTTTAGACGCAGATGTTTCTCTGTACAGCTGATGGTCCCATTCACTTGGGAATATCCTAACGCAGCGCCTAGAAGAAACGTGTTTCTAATTCGCTGAATCTAAACATAGATTCAACTCTCTTAGGTGAACGAACGCACAGAATAGCAGTTTCAAAGAACGGTTTCTCCTGAGTTTTAGACGAATTCTTACTGCTGCTTCTTACCTATGGATGTACTGGGCTGGAAATCCCTGTTTTGGGATACTGCACAGAAACTGTTACAAACTGCTGAATTCACACATGAGAATATCTCAGTCAGTTCAATGCACACATTGACAACCATTCAGTTAGATAGCTCCGTTTGGGTTTTAGAAGCAGATATTTCTCTGTACAGCCTATGGTCACATTCATTAGGGAATATCCAAACGCAGCTCCTAGAAGAAACGTGTTTCTAACTCTCAGAATCAAAACATAGATTCAACTCTCTTACGTGAACGATCACACCACAGAGCAGTTTCAAGAAATAGTTTCTCCTGAGTTTTAGACGAAGTCTTACTGCTGCTTCTTACCTATGGATACACTGGGTTGGAATGCCTTTCTTGGGATTCTGCACAGAAAGTGTTTGAAAGCTGCTGAATCCACACATGAGTTTAACTCTGTCAGTTGAATGCACACATTGAAAACCATTCAGTTAGGTAGCTCCATTTTGGTTTTAGAAGCAGATATTTCTCTGTGCATACTATGGTCCCATTCACTCGGGAATATCCAAACGCAGCTCCTAAAAGAATCGTCTTTCTAACTCGCTGAATCTAAACAGAGATTCTACTCTTTTAGGTGAACGAACGCACAGCAGAGCAGTTTGACGGAAACAATTCTCTTGAGTTTTAGACGAATTCTTAGTCCTGTTTCTTACATATGCCGGTGTAGGGCTAGGAATGCCTGATTTAGGATTCTTCACAGAAAGGGTTTCCGAACTGCTGATTCCACACATGAGTTTACCTCTGTCAGTTGAATGCAAACATTGGCCACCATTCAGTTGGATAGCTCCGTTTTGGTTTTAGAAGCAGATATTTCTCTGTGCAGCCAATGGTCCCATTCACTCGGGAATATCCCAACGCAGCTCCTAGAAGAAACGTGTTTCTAACTCGCTGAATATAAACATGGATTCAACTCTCTTAGGTGAACGAATGCACAGCATAGCAGTTTCATGGAAACGTTTCTCCTGAGTTTTAGATGAATTCTTACTGCTGCTTCTAACCTATGGATGTACTGGGCTGGAAATGCCTGATTTGGGATTCTGCACAGAAAGGTATTGCAAACTGCTGAATATACACATGAGTATAACTCTTTCAGTTGAATGCACACATTGACAACCGTTCAGTTAGATAGTTCCGTTTTGGTTTCAGACGCAGATGTTTCTCTGTACAGCTGATGGTCCCATTCACTTGGGAATATCCTAACGCATCTCCTAGAAGAAACGTGTTTCTAATTCTCTGAATCTAAACGTAGATTCAACTCTCTTAGGTGAACGAACGCACAGCATAGCAGTTTCAAGGAAAAGTTTCTCCTGAGTTTTTGACGAAGTCTTACTGCTTCTTCTTACCTATGGATGTACTGGGCTGGAAATGCCTGTTTTGGGATTCTGCACAGAAAGTGTTTGAAAACTGCTGAATCCACACATGAGTTTAACTCTGTCAGTTGAATGAACACATTGACAACCATTCAGTTAGAGAGCTCTTTTTTGGTTTTAGAAGCAGATATTTCTCTGTGCAGCCTATGGTCATATTCACTCGGGAATATCCCAACGCGACTCCTAGAAGAAACGTGTTTCTAACTCGCTAAATCTAAACACAGATTCAACTCTCTTCGGTGAACGAACGCACAGCAGAGCAGTTTGACGGAAACGTTTCTCCTGAGTTTTAGATGAATTCTTAGTGCTGCTTGTTACCTATGGATGTAGTGGGCTGGAAATGCCTGTTTTGGGATTCTGCACAGAAAGGGTTTGCAAACTGATGAATCCACATATGAGATTAACTCCGTCAGTTCAATGCACACATTGAAAAGCATTCAGTTAGATAGCTCCGTTTTGGTTGTAGAAGCAGATGTTTCTCTGTACAGCTGATGGTCCCATTCACTTGGGAATATCCTAACGCAGCTCCTACAAGAAACGTGTTTCTAATTCGCTGAATCTAAACATAGATTCAACTCTCTTAGGTGAACGAAGGCACAGCATAGCAGTTTCAAGGAAAGGTTTCTCCTGAATTTTAGAAGAAGTCTTACTGCTGCTTCTTACCTATGGATGTACTGGGCGGGAAATGCCTGTTTTGGGATTCTCCACAGAAAGGGTTTTCAAAATCCTGAATCCACACAAGACATTAACTCATTCAGTTCAATGCACACATTGACAACCATTCAGTTAGATAGCTCCGTTTAGGTTTTAGAAGCAGATATTTCTCTGTGCAGCCTATGGTCCCATTCACTCGGGAATGCCCCAACGCAGCTCCTAGAAAAATCGTGTTTCTAACTCGCTGAATCTAAACATAGATTCAACCCCTTTAGGTGAACGAACGCACAGCAGAGCAGTTTGACGGAAACGCTTCTCCTGAGTTTTAGACGAAGTCTTACTGCTGCATCTTACCTATGGATGTACTGGGCTGGAAATGCCTGTTTTGGGATTCTGCACAGAAAGAGTTTGCAAACTTCTGAATCCACACATGAGATTAACTCTGTCAGTTCAATGCACACATTGACAACCATTCAGTTAGATAGCTCCGTTTGGGTTTTAGAGGCAGATAATTCTCTGTACAGCCTAGGGTCCTATTCACTAGCGAATATCCAATCGCAGTTCCCAGAAGAAACGTGTTTCCAACTCTCAGAATCTAAATATAGATCAAACTACCTTACGTGAACAATCACACAGCAGAGCAGTTTCAAGGAAAAGTTTCTCCTGAGTTTTAGACGAAGTCTTACTGCTGCTTCTTACCTAAGGATGTACTTGGCTGGAAATGCCTGATTTGGGATTCTGCACAGAAAGGGTTTGCAAACTGCTGAATCCACACATGAGATTAACTCTGTCAGTTCAATGCACACATTGACAACCATTCAGATAGATAGCTCCATTTTGGTTTTAGACGCACATATTTCTCTGTACAGCCTATGGTCCCATTCACTAGGGAATATCCAATCGCAGTTCCAGGGAGAAACGTGTTTCTAACTCTCAGAATCTAAATATAGATCCAACTACCTTACGTGAACGATCACACAGCAGAGCAGTTTCAAGGAAAAGTTTCTCCTGACTTTTAGACGAAGTCTTACTGCTGCTTCTTACCTATGGATGTACTGGGCTGGAAATGCCTGTTTTGGGATTCTGCACAGAAAGGTATTGCAAACTGCTGAATATACACATGAGTATAACTCTTTCAGTTGAATGCACACATTGACAACCATTCAGTTAGATAGCTCCGTTTTGGTTTTAGACGCAGATGTTTCTCTGTACAGCTGATGGTCCCATTCACTTGGGAATATCCTAACGCAGCGCCTAGAAGAAACGTGTTTCTAATTCGCTGAATCTAAACATAGATTCAACTCTCTTAGGTGAACGAACGCACAGAATAGCAGTTTCAAAGAACGGTTTCTCCTGAGTTTTAGACGAATTCTTACTGCTGCTTCTTACCTATGGATGTACTGGGCTGGAAATCCCTGTTTTGGGATACTGCACAGAAACTGTTACAAACTGCTGAATTCACACATGAGAATATCTCAGTCAGTTCAATGCACACATTGACAACCATTCAGTTAGATAGCTCCGTTTGGGTTTTAGAAGCAGATATTTCTCTGTACAGCCTATGGTCACATTCATTAGGGAATATCCAAACGCAGCTCCTAGAAGAAACGTGTTTCTAACTCTCAGAATCAAAACATAGATTCAACTCTCTTACGTGAACGATCACAAAACAGAGCAGTTTCAAGAAATAGTTTCTCCTGAGTTTTAGACGAAGTCTTACTGCTGCTTCTTACCTATGGATACACTGGGTTGGAATGCCTTTCTTGGGATTCTGCACAGAAAGTGTTTGAAAGCTGCTGAATCCACACATGAGTTTAACTCTGTCAGTTGAATGCACACATTGAAAACCATTCAGTTAGGTAGCTCCATTTTGGTTTTAGAAGCAGATATTTCTCTGTGCATACTATGGTCCCATTCACTCGGGAATATCCAAACGCAGCTCCTAAAAGAATCGTCTTTCTAACTCGCTGAATCTAAACAGAGATTCTACTCTTTTAGGTGAACGAACGCACAGCAGAGCAGTTTGACGGAAACAATTCTCTTGAGTTTTAGACGAATTCTTAGTCCTGTTTCTTACATATGCCGGTGTAGGGCTAGGAATGCCTGATTTAGGATTCTTCACAGAAAGGGTTTCCGAACTGCTGATTCCACACATGAGTTTACCTCTGTCAGTTGAATGCAAACATTGGCCACCATTCAGTTGGATAGCTCCGTTTTGGTTTTAGAAGCAGATATTTCTCTGTGCAGCCAATGGTCCCATTCACTCGGGAATATCCCAACGCAGCTCCTAGAAGAAACGTGTTTCTAACTCGCTGAATATAAACATGGATTCAACTCTCTTAGGTGAACGAATGCACAGCATAGCAGTTTCATGGAAACGTTTCTCCTGAGTTTTAGATGAATTCTTACTGCTGCTTCTAACCTATGGATGTACTGGGCTGGAAATGCCTGATTTGGGATTCTGCACAGAAAGGTATTGCAAACTGCTGAATATACACATGAGTATAACTCTTTCAGTTGAATGCACACATTGACAACCGTTCAGTTAGATAGTTCCGTTTTGGTTTCAGACGCAGATGTTTCTCTGTACAGCTGATGGTCCCATTCACTTGGGAATATCCTAACGCATCTCCTAGAAGAAACGTGTTTCTAATTCTCTGAATCTAAACGTAGATTCAACTCTCTTAGGTGAACGAACGCACAGCATAGCAGTTTCAAGGAAAAGTTTCTCCTGAGTTTTTGACGAAGTCTTACTGCTTCTTCTTACCTATGGATGTACTGGGCTGGAAATGCCTGTTTTGGGATTCTGCACAGAAAGTGTTTGAAAACTGCTGAATCCACACATGAGTTTAACTCTGTCAGTTGAATGAACACATTGACAACCATTCAGTTAGAGAGCTCTTTTTTGGTTTTAGAAGCAGATATTTCTCTGTGCAGCCTATGGTCATATTCACTCGGGAATATCCCAACGCGACTCCTAGAAGAAACGTGTTTCTAACTCGCTAAATCTAAACACAGATTCAACTCTCTTCGGTGAACGAACGCACAGCAGAGCAGTTTGACGGAAACGTTTCTCCTGAGTTTTAGATGAATTCTTAGTGCTGCTTGTTACCTATGGATGTAGTGGGCTGGAAATGCCTGTTTTGGGATTCTGCACAGAAAGGGTTTGCAAACTGATGAATCCACATATGAGATTAACTCCGTCAGTTCAATGCACACATTGAAAAGCATTCAGTTAGATAGCTCCGTTTTGGTTGTAGAAGCAGATGTTTCTCTGTACAGCTGATGGTCCCATTCACTTGGGAATATCCTAACGCAGCTCCTACAAGAAACGTGTTTCTAATTCGCTGAATCTAAACATAGATTCAACTCTCTTAGGTGAACGAAGGCACAGCATAGCAGTTTCAAGGAAAGGTTTCTCCTGAATTTTAGAAGAAGTCTTACTGCTGCTTCTTACCTATGGATGTACTGGGCGGGAAATGCCTGTTTTGGGATTCTCCACAGAAAGGGTTTTCAAAATCCTGAATCCACACAAGACATTAACTCATTCAGTTCAATGCACACATTGACACCCATTCAGTTAGATAGCTCCGTTTAGGTTTTAGAAGCAGATATTTCTCTGTGCAGCCTATGGTCCCATTCACTCGGGAATGCCCCAACGCAGCTCCTAGAAAAATCGTGTTTCTAACTCGCTGAATCTAAACATAGATTCAACCCCTTTAGGTGAACGAACGCACAGCAGAGCAGTTTGACGGAAACGCTTCTCCTGAGTTTTAGACGAATTCTTACTGCTGCATCTTACCTATGGATGTACTGGGCTGGAAATGCCTGTTTTGGGATTCTGCACAGAAAGAGTTTGCAAACTTCTGAATCCACACATGAGATTAACTCTGTCAGTTCAATGCACACATTGACAACCATTCAGTTAGATAGCTCCGTTTGGGTTTTAGAGGCAGATAATTCTCTGTACAGCCTAGGGTCCTATTCACTAGCGAATATCCAATCGCAGTTCCCAGAAGAAACGTGTTTCCAACTCTCAGAATCTAAATATAGATCAAACTACCTTACGTGAACAATCACACAGCAGAGCAGTTTCAAGGAAAAGTTTCTCCTGAGTTTTAGACGAAGTCTTACTGCTGCTTCTTACCTAAGGATGTACTTGGCTGGAAATGCCTGATTTGGGATTCTGCACAGAAAGGGTTTGCAAACTGCTGAATCCACACATGAGATTAACTCTGTCAGTTCAATGCACACATTGACAACCATTCAGATAGATAGCTCCATTTTGGTTTTAGACGCACATATTTCTCTGTACAGCCTATGGTCCCATTCACTAGGGAATATCCAATCGCAGTTCCAGGGAGAAACGTGTTTCTAACTCTCAGAATCTAAATATAGATCCCACTACCTTACGTGAACGATCACACAGCAGAGCAGTTTCAAGGAAAAGTTTCTCCTGACTTTTAGACGAAGTCTTACTGCTGCTTCTTACCTATGGATGTACTGGGCTGGAAATGCCTGTTTTGGGATTCTGCACAGAAAGGTATTGCAAACTGCTGAATATACACATGAGTATAACTCTTTCAGTTGAATGCACACATTGACAACCATTCAGTTAGATAGCTCCGTTTTGGTTTTAGACGCAGATGTTTCTCTGTACAGCTGATGGTCCCATTCACTTGGGAATATCCTAACGCAGCGCCTAGAGGAAACGTGTTTCTAATTCGCTGAATCTAAACATAGATTCAACTCTCTTAGGTGAACGAACGCACAGAATAGCAGTTTCAAAGAACGGTTTCTCCTGAGTTTTAGACGAATTCTTACTGCTGCTTCTTACCTATGGATGTACTGGGCTGGAAATCCCTGTTTTGGGATACTGCACAGAAACTGTTACAAACTGCTGAATTCACACAGGAGATTATCTCAGTCAGTTCAATGCACACATTGACAACCATTCAGTTAGATAGCTCCGTTTGGGTTTTAGAAGCAGATATTTCTCTGTACAGCCTATGGTCACATTCATTAGGGAATATCCAAACGCAGTTCCTAGAAGAAACGTGTTTCTAACTCTCAGAATCAAAACATAGATTCAACTCTCTTACGTGAACGATCACACCACAGAGCAGTTTCAAGAAATAGTTTCTCCTGAGTTTTAGACGAAGTCTTACTGCTGCTTCTTACCTATGGATACACTGGGTTGGAATGCCTTTCTTGGGATTCTGCACAGAAAGTGTTTGAAAGCTGCTGAATCCACACATGAGTTTAACTCTGTCAGTTGAATGCACACATTGAAAACCATTCAGTTAGGTAGCTCCATTTTGGTTTTAGAAGCAGATATTTCTCTGTGCATACTATGGTCCCATTCACTCGGGAATATCCAAACGCAGCTCCTAAAAGAATCGTCTTTCTAACTCGCTGAATCTAAACAGAGATTCTACTCTTTTAGGTGAACGAACGCACAGCAGAGCAGTTTGACGGAAACAATTCTCTTGAGTTTTAGACGAATTCTTAGTCCTGTTTCTTACATATGCCGGTGTAGGGCTAGGAATGCCTGATTTAGGATTCTTCACAGAAAGGGTTTCCGAACTGCTGATTCCACACATGAGTTTACCTCTGTCAGTTGAATGCAAACATTGGCCACCATTCAGTTGGATAGCTCCGTTTTGGTTTTAGAAGCAGATATTTCTCTGTGCAGCCAATGGTCCCATTCACTCGGGAATATCCCAACGCAGCTCCTAGAAGAAACGTGTTTCTAACTCGCTGAATATAAACATGGATTCAACTCTCTTAGGTGAACGAATGCACAGCATAGCAGTTTCATGGAAACGTTTCTCCTGAGTTTTAGATGAATTCTTACTGCTGCTTCTAACCTATGGATGTACTGGGCTGGAAATGCCTGATTTGGGATTCTGCACAGAAAGGTATTGCAAACTGCTGAATATACACATGAGTATAACTCTTTCAGTTGAATGCACACATTGACAACCGTTCAGTTAGATAGTTCCGTTTTGGTTTCAGACGCAGATGTTTCTCTGTACAGCTGATGGTCCCATTCACTTGGGAATATCCTAACGCATCTCCTAGAAGAAACGTGTTTCTAATTCTCTGAATCTAAACGTAGATTCAACTCTCTTAGGTGAACGAACGCACAGCATAGCAGTTTCAAGGAAAAGTTTCTCCTGAGTTTTTGACGAAGTCTTACTGCTTCTTCTTACCTATGGATGTACTGGGCTGGAAATGCCTGTTTTGGGATTCTGCACAGAAAGTGTTTGAAAACTGCTGAATCCACACATGAGTTTAACTCTGTCAGTTGAATGAACACATTGACAACCATTCAGTTAGAGAGCTCTTTTTTGGTTTTAGAAGCAGATATTTCTCTGTGCAGCCTATGGTCATATTCACTCGGGAATATCCCAACGCGACTCCTAGAAGAAACGTGTTTCTAACTCGCTAAATCTAAACACAGATTCAACTCTCTTCGGTGAACGAACGCACAGCAGAGCAGTTTGACGGAAACGTTTCTCCTGAGTTTTAGATGAATTCTTAGTGCTGCTTGTTACCTATGGATGTAGTGGGCTGGAAATGCCTGTTTTGGGATTCTGCACAGAAAGGGTTTGCAAACTGATGAATCCACATATGAGATTAACTCCGTCAGTTCAATGCACACATTGAAAAGCATTCAGTTAGATAGCTCCGTTTTGGTTGTAGAAGCAGATGTTTCTCTGTACAGCTGATGGTCCCATTCACTTGGGAATATCCTAACGCAGCTCCTACAAGAAACGTGTTTCTAATTCGCTGAATCTAAACATAGATTCAACTCTCTTAGGTGAACGAAGGCACAGCATAGCAGTTTCAAGGAAAGGTTTCTCCTGAATTTTAGAAGAAGTCTTACTGCTGCTTCTTACCTATGGATGTACTGGGCGGGAAATGCCTGTTTTGGGATTCTCCACAGAAAGGGTTTTCAAAATCCTGAATCCACACAAGACATTAACTCATTCAGTTCAATGCACACATTGACACCCATTCAGTTAGATAGCTCCGTTTAGGTTTTAGAAGCAGATATTTCTCTGTGCAGCCTATGGTCCCATTCACTCGGGAATGCCCCAACGCAGCTCCTAGAAAAATCGTGTTTCTAACTCGCTGAATCTAAACATAGATTCAACCCCTTTAGGTGAACGAACGCACAGCAGAGCAGTTTGACGGAAACGCTTCTCCTGAGTTTTAGACGAATTCTTACTGCTGCATCTTACCTATGGATGTACTGGGCTGGAAATGCCTGTTTTGGGATTCTGCACAGAAAGAGTTTGCAAACTTCTGAATCCACACATGAGATTAACTCTGTCAGTTCAATGCACACATTGACAACCATTCAGTTAGATAGCTCCGTTTGGGTTTTAGAGGCAGATAATTCTCTGTACAGCCTAGGGTCCTATTCACTAGCGAATATCCAATCGCAGTTCCCAGAAGAAACGTGTTTCCAACTCTCAGAATCTAAATATAGATCAAACTACCTTACGTGAACAATCACACAGCAGAGCAGTTTCAAGGAAAAGTTTCTCCTGAGTTTTAGACGAAGTCTTACTGCTGCTTCTTACCTAAGGATGTACTTGGCTGGAAATGCCTGATTTGGGATTCTGCACAGAAAGGGTTTGCAAACTGCTGAATCCACACATGAGATTAACTCTGTCAGTTCAATGCACACATTGACAACCATTCAGATAGATAGCTCCATTTTGGTTTTAGACGCACATATTTCTCTGTACAGCCTATGGTCCCATTCACTAGGGAATATCCAATCGCAGTTCCAGGGAGAAACGTGTTTCTAACTCTCAGAATCTAAATATAGATCCCACTACCTTACGTGAACGATCACACAGCAGAGCAGTTTCAAGGAAAAGTTTCTCCTGACTTTTAGACGAAGTCTTACTGCTGCTTCTTACCTATGGATGTACTGGGCTGGAAATGCCTGTTTTGGGATTCTGCACAGAAAGGTATTGCAAACTGCTGAATATACACATGAGTATAACTCTTTCAGTTGAATGCACACATTGACAACCATTCAGTTAGATAGCTCCGTTTTGGTTTTAGACGCAGATGTTTCTCTGTACAGCTGATGGTCCCATTCACTTGGGAATATCCTAACGCAGCGCCTAGAGGAAACGTGTTTCTAATTCGCTGAATCTAAACATAGATTCAACTCTCTTAGGTGAACGAACGCACAGAATAGCAGTTTCAAAGAACGGTTTCTCCTGAGTTTTAGACGAATTCTTACTGCTGCTTCTTACCTATGGATGTACTGGGCTGGAAATCCCTGTTTTGGGATACTGCACAGAAACTGTTACAAACTGCTGAATTCACACAGGAGATTATCTCAGTCAGTTCAATGCACACATTGACAACCATTCAGTTAGATAGCTCCGTTTGGGTTTTAGAAGCAGATATTTCTCTGTACAGCCTATGGTCACATTCATTAGGGAATATCCAAACGCAGTTCCTAGAAGAAACGTGTTTCTAACTCTCAGAATCAAAACATAGATTCAACTCTCTTACGTGAACGATCACACCACAGAGCAGTTTCAAGAAATAGTTTCTCCTGAGTTTTAGACGAAGTCTTACTGCTGCTTCTTACCTATGGATACACTGGGTTGGAATGCCTTTCTTGGGATTCTGCACAGAAAGTGTTTGAAAGCTGCTGAATCCACACATGAGTTTAACTCTGTCAGTTGAATGCACACATTGAAAACCATTCAGTTAGGTAGCTCCATTTTGGTTTTAGAAGCAGATATTTCTCTGTGCATACTATGGTCCCATTCACTCGGGAATATCCAAACGCAGCTCCTAAAAGAATCGTCTTTCTAACTCGCTGAATCTAAACAGAGATTCTACTCTTTTAGGTGAACGAACGCACAGCAGAGCAGTTTGACGGAAACAATTCTCTTGAGTTTTAGACGAATTCTTAGTCCTGTTTCTTACATATGCCGGTGTAGGGCTAGGAATGCCTGATTTAGGATTCTTCACAGAAAGGGTTTCCGAACTGCTGATTCCACACATGAGTTTACCTCTGTCAGTTGAATGCAAACATTGGCCACCATTCAGTTGGATAGCTCCGTTTTGGTTTTAGAAGCAGATATTTCTCTGTGCAGCCAATGGTCCCATTCACTCGGGAATATCCCAACGCAGCTCCTAGAAGAAACGTGTTTCTAACTCGCTGAATATAAACATGGATTCAACTCTCTTAGGTGAACGAATGCACAGCATAGCAGTTTCATGGAAACGTTTCTCCTGAGTTTTAGATGAATTCTTACTGCTGCTTCTAACCTATGGATGTACTGGGCTGGAAATGCCTGATTTGGGATTCTGCACAGAAAGGTATTGCAAACTGCTGAATATACACATGAGTATAACTCTTTCAGTTGAATGCACACATTGACAACCGTTCAGTTAGATAGTTCCGTTTTGGTTTCAGACGCAGATGTTTCTCTGTACAGCTGATGGTCCCATTCACTTGGGAATATCCTAACGCATCTCCTAGAAGAAACGTGTTTCTAATTCTCTGAATCTAAACGTAGATTCAACTCTCTTAGGTGAACGAACGCACAGCATAGCAGTTTCAAGGAAAAGTTTCTCCTGAGTTTTTGACGAAGTCTTACTGCTTCTTCTTACCTATGGATGTACTGGGCTGGAAATGCCTGTTTTGGGATTCTGCACAGAAAGTGTTTGAAAACTGCTGAATCCACACATGAGTTTAACTCTGTCAGTTGAATGAACACATTGACAACCATTCAGTTAGAGAGCTCTTTTTTGGTTTTAGAAGCAGATATTTCTCTGTGCAGCCTATGGTCATATTCACTCGGGAATATCCCAACGCGACTCCTAGAAGAAACGTGTTTCTAACTCGCTAAATCTAAACACAGATTCAACTCTCTTCGGTGAACGAACGCACAGCAGAGCAGTTTGACGGAAACGTTTCTCCTGAGTTTTAGATGAATTCTTAGTGCTGCTTGTTACCTATGGATGTAGTGGGCTGGAAATGCCTGTTTTGGGATTCTGCACAGAAAGGGTTTGCAAACTGATGAATCCACATATGAGATTAACTCCGTCAGTTCAATGCACACATTGAAAAGCATTCAGTTAGATAGCTCCGTTTTGGTTGTAGAAGCAGATGTTTCTCTGTACAGCTGATGGTCCCATTCACTTGGGAATATCCTAACGCAGCTCCTACAAGAAACGTGTTTCTAATTCGCTGAATCTAAACATAGATTCAACTCTCTTAGGTGAACGAAGGCACAGCATAGCAGTTTCAAGGAAAGGTTTCTCCTGAATTTTAGAAGAAGTCTTACTGCTGCTTCTTACCTATGGATGTACTGGGCGGGAAATGCCTGTTTTGGGATTCTCCACAGAAAGGGTTTTCAAAATCCTGAATCCACACAAGACATTAACTCATTCAGTTCAATGCACACATTGACAACCATTCAGTTAGATAGCTCCGTTTAGGTTTTAGAAGCAGATATTTCTCTGTGCAGCCTATGGTCCCATTCACTCGGGAATGCCCCAACGCAGCTCCTAGAAAAATCGTGTTTCTAACTCGCTGAATCTAAACATAGATTCAACCCCTTTAGGTGAACGAACGCACAGCAGAGCAGTTTGACGGAAACGCTTCTCCTGAGTTTTAGACGAATTCTTACTGCTGCATCTTACCTATGGATGTACTGGGCTGGAAATGCCTGTTTTGGGATTCTGCACAGAAAGAGTTTGCAAACTTCTGAATCCACACATGAGATTAACTCTGTCAGTTCAATGCACACATTGACAACCATTCAGTTAGATAGCTCCGTTTGGGTTTTAGAGGCAGATAATTCTCTGTACAGCCTAGGGTCCTATTCACTAGCGAATATCCAATCGCAGTTCCCAGAAGAAACGTGTTTCCAACTCTCAGAATCTAAATATAGATCAAACTACCTTACGTGAACAATCACACAGCAGAGCAGTTTCAAGGAAAAGTTTCTCCTGAGTTTTAGACGAAGTCTTACTGCTGCTTCTTACCTAAGGATGTACTTGGCTGGAAATGCCTGATTTGGGATTCTGCACAGAAAGGGTTTGCAAACTGCTGAATCCACACATGAGATTAACTCTGTCAGTTCAATGCACACATTGACAACCATTCAGATAGATAGCTCCATTTTGGTTTTAGACGCACATATTTCTCTGTACAGCCTATGGTCCCATTCACTAGGGAATATCCAATCGCAGTTCCAGGGAGAAACGTGTTTCTAACTCTCAGAATCTAAATATAGATCCCACTACCTTACGTGAACGATCACACAGCAGAGCAGTTTCAAGGAAAAGTTTCTCCTGACTTTTAGACGAAGTCTTACTGCTGCTTCTTACCTATGGATGTACTGGGCTGGAAATGCCTGTTTTGGGATTCTGCACAGAAAGGTATTGCAAACTGCTGAATATACACATGAGTATAACTCTTTCAGTTGAATGCACACATTGACAACCATTCAGTTAGATAGCTCCGTTTTGGTTTTAGACGCAGATGTTTCTCTGTACAGCTGATGGTCCCATTCACTTGGGAATATCCTAACGCAGCGCCTAGAGGAAACGTGTTTCTAATTCGCTGAATCTAAACATAGATTCAACTCTCTTAGGTGAACGAACGCACAGAATAGCAGTTTCAAAGAACGGTTTCTCCTGAGTTTTAGACGAATTCTTACTGCTGCTTCTTACCTATGGATGTACTGGGCTGGAAATCCCTGTTTTGGGATACTGCACAGAAACTGTTACAAACTGCTGAATTCACACAGGAGATTATCTCAGTCAGTTCAATGCACACATTGACAACCATTCAGTTAGATAGCTCCGTTTGGGTTTTAGAAGCAGATATTTCTCTGTACAGCCTATGGTCACATTCATTAGGGAATATCCAAACGCAGTTCCTAGAAGAAACGTGTTTCTAACTCTCAGAATCAAAACATAGATTCAACTCTCTTACGTGAACGATCACACCACAGAGCAGTTTCAAGAAATAGTTTCTCCTGAGTTTTAGACGAAGTCTTACTGCTGCTTCTTACCTATGGATACACTGGGTTGGAATGCCTTTCTTGGGATTCTGCACAGAAAGTGTTTGAAAGCTGCTGAATCCACACATGAGTTTAACTCTGTCAGTTGAATGCACACATTGAAAACCATTCAGTTAGGTAGCTCCATTTTGGTTTTAGAAGCAGATATTTCTCTGTGCATACTATGGTCCCATTCACTCGGGAATATCCAAACGCAGCTCCTAAAAGAATCGTCTTTCTAACTCGCTGAATCTAAACAGAGATTCTACTCTTTTAGGTGAACGAACGCACAGCAGAGCAGTTTGACGGAAACAATTCTCTTGAGTTTTAGACGAATTCTTAGTCCTGTTTCTTACATATGCCGGTGTAGGGCTAGGAATGCCTGATTTAGGATTCTTCACAGAAAGGGTTTCCGAACTGCTGATTCCACACATGAGTTTACCTCTGTCAGTTGAATGCAAACATTGGCCACCATTCAGTTGGATAGCTCCGTTTTGGTTTTAGAAGCAGATATTTCTCTGTGCAGCCAATGGTCCCATTCACTCGGGAATATCCCAACGCAGCTCCTAGAAGAAACGTGTTTCTAACTCGCTGAATATAAACATGGATTCAACTCTCTTAGGTGAACGAATGCACAGCATAGCAGTTTCATGGAAACGTTTCTCCTGAGTTTTAGATGAATTCTTACTGCTGCTTCTAACCTATGGATGTACTGGGCTGGAAATGCCTGATTTGGGATTCTGCACAGAAAGGTATTGCAAACTGCTGAATATACACATGAGTATAACTCTTTCAGTTGAATGCACACATTGACAACCGTTCAGTTAGATAGTTCCGTTTTGGTTTCAGACGCAGATGTTTCTCTGTACAGCTGATGGTCCCATTCACTTGGGAATATCCTAACGCATCTCCTAGAAGAAACGTGTTTCTAATTCTCTGAATCTAAACGTAGATTCAACTCTCTTAGGTGAACGAACGCACAGCATAGCAGTTTCAAGGAAAAGTTTCTCCTGAGTTTTTGACGAAGTCTTACTGCTTCTTCTTACCTATGGATGTACTGGGCTGGAAATGCCTGTTTTGGGATTCTGCACAGAAAGTGTTTGAAAACTGCTGAATCCACACATGAGTTTAACTCTGTCAGTTGAATGAACACATTGACAACCATTCAGTTAGAGAGCTCTTTTTTGGTTTTAGAAGCAGATATTTCTCTGTGCAGCCTATGGTCATATTCACTCGGGAATATCCCAACGCGACTCCTAGAAGAAACGTGTTTCTAACTCGCTAAATCTAAACACAGATTCAACTCTCTTCGGTGAACGAACGCACAGCAGAGCAGTTTGACGGAAACGTTTCTCCTGAGTTTTAGATGAATTCTTAGTGCTGCTTGTTACCTATGGATGTAGTGGGCTGGAAATGCCTGTTTTGGGATTCTGCACAGAAAGGGTTTGCAAACTGATGAATCCACATATGAGATTAACTCCGTCAGTTCAATGCACACATTGAAAAGCATTCAGTTAGATAGCTCCGTTTTGGTTGTAGAAGCAGATGTTTCTCTGTACAGCTGATGGTCCCATTCACTTGGGAATATCCTAACGCAGCTCCTACAAGAAACGTGTTTCTAATTCGCTGAATCTAAACATAGATTCAACTCTCTTAGGTGAACGAAGGCACAGCATAGCAGTTTCAAGGAAAGGTTTCTCCTGAATTTTAGAAGAAGTCTTACTGCTGCTTCTTACCTATGGATGTACTGGGCGGGAAATGCCTGTTTTGGGATTCTCCACAGAAAGGGTTTTCAAAATCCTGAATCCACACAAGACATTAACTCATTCAGTTCAATGCACACATTGACAACCATTCAGTTAGATAGCTCCGTTTAGGTTTTAGAAGCAGATATTTCTCTGTGCAGCCTATGGTCCCATTCACTCGGGAATGCCCCAACGCAGCTCCTAGAAAAATCGTGTTTCTAACTCGCTGAATCTAAACATAGATTCAACCCCTTTAGGTGAACGAACGCACAGCAGAGCAGTTTGACGGAAACGCTTCTCCTGAGTTTTAGACGAATTCTTACTGCTGCATCTTACCTATGGATGTACTGGGCTGGAAATGCCTGTTTTGGGATTCTGCACAGAAAGAGTTTGCAAACTTCTGAATCCACACATGAGATTAACTCTGTCAGTTCAATGCACACATTGACAACCATTCAGTTAGATAGCTCCGTTTGGGTTTTAGAGGCAGATAATTCTCTGTACAGCCTAGGGTCCTATTCACTAGCGAATATCCAATCGCAGTTCCCAGAAGAAACGTGTTTCCAACTCTCAGAATCTAAATATAGATCAAACTACCTTACGTGAACAATCACACAGCAGAGCAGTTTCAAGGAAAAGTTTCTCCTGAGTTTTAGACGAAGTCTTACTGCTGCTTCTTACCTAAGGATGTACTTGGCTGGAAATGCCTGATTTGGGATTCTGCACAGAAAGGGTTTGCAAACTGCTGAATCCACACATGAGATTAACTCTGTCAGTTCAATGCACACATTGACAACCATTCAGATAGATAGCTCCATTTTGGTTTTAGACGCACATATTTCTCTGTACAGCCTATGGTCCCATTCACTAGGGAATATCCAATCGCAGTTCCAGGGAGAAACGTGTTTCTAACTCTCAGAATCTAAATATAGATCCAACTACCTTACGTGAACGATCACACAGCAGAGCAGTTTCAAGGAAAAGTTTCTCCTGACTTTTAGACGAAGTCTTACTGCTGCTTCTTACCTATGGATGTACTGGGCTGGAAATGCCTGTTTTGGGATTCTGCACAGAAAGGTATTGCAAACTGCTGAATATACACATGAGTATAACTCTTTCAGTTGAATGCACACATTGACAACCATTCAGTTAGATAGCTCCGTTTTGGTTTTAGACGCAGATGTTTCTCTGTACAGCTGATGGTCCCATTCACTTGGGAATATCCTAACGCAGCGCCTAGAAGAAACGTGTTTCTAATTCGCTGAATCTAAACATAGATTCAACTCTCTTAGGTGAACGAACGCACAGAATAGCAGTTTCAAAGAACGGTTTCTCCTGAGTTTTAGACGAATTCTTACTGCTGCTTCTTACCTGTGGATGTACTGGGCTGGAAATCCTGTTTTGGGATACTGCACAGAAACTGTTACAAACTGCTGAATTCACACAGGAGATTATCTCAGTCAGTTCAATGCACACATTGACAACCATTCAGTTAGATAGCTCCGTTTGGGTTTTAGAAGCAGATATTTCTCTGTACAGCCTATGGTCACATTCATTAGGGAATATCCAAACGCAGCTCCTAGAAGAAACGTGTTTCTAACTCTCAGAATCAAAACATAGATTCAACTCTCTTACGTGAACGATCACACCACAGAGCAGTTTCAAGAAATAGTTTCTCCTGAGTTTTAGACGAAGTCTTACTGCTGCTTCTTACCTATGGATACACTGGGTTGGAATGCCTTTCTTGGGATTCTGCACAGAAAGTGTTTGAAAGCTGCTGAATCCACACATGAGTTTAACTCTGTCAGTTGAATGCACACATTGAAAACCATTCAGTTAGGTAGCTCCATTTTGGTTTTAGAAGCAGATATTTCTCTGTGCATACTATGGTCCCATTCACTCGGGAATATCCAAACGCAGCTCCTAAAAGAATCGTCTTTCTAACTCGCTGAATCTAAACAGAGATTCTACTCTTTTAGGTGAACGAACGCACAGCAGAGCAGTTTGACGGAAACAATTCTCTTGAGTTTTAGACGAATTCTTAGTCCTGTTTCTTACATATGCTGGTGTAGGGCTAGGAATGCCTGATTTAGGATTCTTCACAGAAAGGGTTTCCGAACTGCTGATTCCACACATGAGTTTACCTCTGTCAGTTGAATGCAAACATTGGCCACCATTCAGTTGGATAGCTCCGTTTTGGTTTTAGAAGCAGATATTTCTCTGTGCAGCCAATGGTCCCATTCACTCGGGAATATCCCAACGCAGCTCCTAGAAGAAACGTGTTTCTAACTCGCTGAATATAAACATGGATTCAACTCTCTTAGGTGAACGAATGCACAGCATAGCAGTTTCATGGAAACGTTTCTCCTGAGTTTTAGATGAATTCTTACTGCTGCTTCTAACCTATGGATGTACTGGGCTGGAAATGCCTGATTTGGGATTCTGCACAGAAAGGTATTGCAAACTGCTGAATATACACATGAGTATAACTCTTTCAGTTGAATGCACACATTGACAACCGTTCAGTTAGATAGTTCCGTTTTGGTTTCAGACGCAGATGTTTCTCTGTACAGCTGATGGTCCCATTCACTTGGGAATATCCTAACGCATCTCCTAGAAGAAACGTGTTTCTAATTCTCTGAATCTAAACGTAGATTCAACTCTCTTAGGTGAACGAACGCACAGCATAGCAGTTTCAAGGAAAAGTTTCTCCTGAGTTTTTGACGAAGTCTTACTGCTTCTTCTTACCTATGGATGTACTGGGCTGGAAATGCCTGTTTTGGGATTCTGCACAGAAAGTGTTTGAAAACTGCTGAATCCACACATGAGTTTAACTCTGTCAGTTGAATGAACACATTGACAACCATTCAGTTAGAGAGCTCTTTTTTGGTTTTAGAAGCAGATATTTCTCTGTGCAGCCTATGGTCATATTCACTCGGGAATATCCCAACGCGACTCCTAGAAGAAACGTGTTTCTAACTCGCTAAATCTAAACACAGATTCAACTCTCTTCGGTGAACGAACGCACAGCAGAGCAGTTTGACGGAAACGTTTCTCCTGAGTTTTAGATGAATTCTTAGTGCTGCTTGTTACCTATGGATGTAGTGGGCTGGAAATGCCTGTTTTGGGATTCTGCACAGAAAGGGTTTGCAAACTGATGAATCCACATATGAGATTAACTCCGTCAGTTCAATGCACACATTGAAAAGCATTCAGTTAGATAGCTCCGTTTTGGTTGTAGAAGCAGATGTTTCTCTGTACAGCTGATGGTCCCATTCACTTGGGAATATCCTAACGCAGCTCCTACAAGAAACGTGTTTCTAATTCGCTGAATCTAAACATAGATTCAACTCTCTTAGGTGAACGAAGGCACAGCATAGCAGTTTCAAGGAAAGGTTTCTCCTGAATTTTAGAAGAAGTCTTACTGCTGCTTCTTACCTATGGATGTACTGGGCGGGAAATGCCTGTTTTGGGATTCTCCACAGAAAGGGTTTTCAAAATCCTGAATCCACACAAGACATTAACTCATTCAGTTCAATGCACACATTGACAACCATTCAGTTAGATAGCTCCGTTTAGGTTTTAGAAGCAGATATTTCTCTGTGCAGCCTATGGTCCCATTCACTCGGGAATGCCCCAACGCAGCTCCTAGAAAAATCGTGTTTCTAACTCGCTGAATCTAAACATAGATTCAACCCCTTTAGGTGAACGAACGCACAGCAGAGCAGTTTGACGGAAACGCTTCTCCTGAGTTTTAGACGAATTCTTACTGCTGCATCTTACCTATGGATGTACTGGGCTGGAAATGCCTGTTTTGGGATTCTGCACAGAAAGAGTTTGCAAACTTCTGAATCCACACATGAGATTAACTCTGTCAGTTCAATGCACACATTGACAACCATTCAGTTAGATAGCTCCGTTTGGGTTTTAGAGGCAGATAATTCTCTGTACAGCCTAGGGTCCTATTCACTAGCGAATATCCAATCGCAGTTCCCAGAAGAAACGTGTTTCCAACTCTCAGAATCTAAATATAGATCAAACTACCTTACGTGAACAATCACACAGCAGAGCAGTTTCAAGGAAAAGTTTCTCCTGAGTTTTAGACGAAGTCTTACTGCTGCTTCTTACCTAAGGATGTACTTGGCTGGAAATGCCTGATTTGGGATTCTGCACAGAAAGGGTTTGCAAACTGCTGAATCCACACATGAGATTAACTCTGTCAGTTCAATGCACACATTGACAACCATTCAGATAGATAGCTCCATTTTGGTTTTAGACGCACATATTTCTCTGTACAGCCTATGGTCCCATTCACTAGGGAATATCCAATCGCAGTTCCAGGGAGAAACGTGTTTCTAACTCTCAGAATCTAAATATAGATCCAACTACCTTACGTGAACGATCACACAGCAGAGCAGTTTCAAGGAAAAGTTTCTCCTGACTTTTAGACGAAGTCTTACTGCTGCTTCTTACCTATGGATGTACTGGGCTGGAAATGCCTGTTTTGGGATTCTGCACAGAAAGGTATTGCAAACTGCTGAATATACACATGAGTATAACTCTTTCAGTTGAATGCACACATTGACAACCATTCAGTTAGATAGCTCCGTTTTGGTTTTAGACGCAGATGTTTCTCTGTACAGCTGATGGTCCCATTCACTTGGGAATATCCTAACGCAGCGCCTAGAAGAAACGTGTTTCTAATTCGCTGAATCTAAACATAGATTCAACTCTCTTAGGTGAACGAACGCACAGAATAGCAGTTTCAAAGAACGGTTTCTCCTGAGTTTTAGACGAATTCTTACTGCTGCTTCTTACCTGTGGATGTACTGGGCTGGAAATCCTGTTTTGGGATACTGCACAGAAACTGTTACAAACTGCTGAATTCACACAGGAGATTATCTCAGTCAGTTCAATGCACACATTGACAACCATTCAGTTAGATAGCTCCGTTTGGGTTTTAGAAGCAGATATTTCTCTGTACAGCCTATGGTCACATTCATTAGGGAATATCCAAACGCAGTTCCTAGAAGAAACGTGTTTCTAACTCTCAGAATCAAAACATAGATTCAACTCTCTTACGTGAACGATCACACCACAGAGCAGTTTCAAGAAATAGTTTCTCCTGAGTTTTAGACGAAGTCTTACTGCTGCTTCTTACCTATGGATACACTGGGTTGGAATGCCTTTCTTGGGATTCTGCACAGAAAGTGTTTGAAAGCTGCTGAATCCACACATGAGTTTAACTCTGTCAGTTGAATGCACACATTGAAAACCATTCAGTTAGGTAGCTCCATTTTGGTTTTAGAAGCAGATATTTCTCTGTGCATACTATGGTCCCATTCACTCGGGAATATCCAAACGCAGCTCCTAAAAGAATCGTCTTTCTAACTCGCTGAATCTAAACAGAGATTCTACTCTTTTAGGTGAACGAACGCACAGCAGAGCAGTTTGACGGAAACAATTCTCTTGAGTTTTAGACGAATTCTTAGTCCTGTTTCTTACATATGCTGGTGTAGGGCTAGGAATGCCTGATTTAGGATTCTTCACAGAAAGGGTTTCCGAACTGCTGATTCCACACATGAGTTTACCTCTGTCAGTTGAATGCAAACATTGGCCACCATTCAGTTGGATAGCTCCGTTTTGGTTTTAGAAGCAGATATTTCTCTGTGCAGCCAATGGTCCCATTCACTCGGGAATATCCCAACGCAGCTCCTAGAAGAAACGTGTTTCTAACTCGCTGAATATAAATATGGATTCTACTCTCTTAGGTGAACGAATGCACAGCATAGCAGTTTCATGGAAACGTTTCTCCTGAGTTTTAGATGAATTCTTACTGCTGCTTCTAACCTATGGATGTACTGGGCTGGAAATGCCTGATTTGGGATTCTGCACAGAAAGGTATTGCAAACTGCTGAATATACACATGAGTATAACTCTTTCAGTTGAATGCACACATTGACAACCGTTCAGTTAGATAGTTCCGTTTTGGTTTCAGACGCAGATGTTTCTCTGTACAGCTGAAGGTCCCATTCACTTGGGAATATCCTAACGCATCTCCTAGAAGAAACGTGTTTCTAATTCTCTGAATCTAAACGTAGATTCAACTCTCTTAGGTGAACGGACGCACAGCATAGCAGTTTCAAGGAAAAGTTTCTCCTGAGTTTTTGACGAAGTCTTACTGCTTCTTCTTACCTATGGATGTACTGGGCTGGAAATGCCTGTTTTGGGATTCTGCACAGAAAGTGTTTGAAAACTGCTGAATCCACACATGAGTTTAACTCTGTCAGTTGAATGAACACATTGACAACCATTCAGTTAGATAGCTCCGTTTTGGTTTTAGAAGCAGATATTTCTCTGTGCAGCCTATGGTCATATTCACTCGGGAATATCCCAACGCGACTCCTAGAAGAAACGTGTTTCTAACTCGCTAAATCTAAACACAGATTCAACTCTCTTCGGTGAACGAACGCACAGCAGAGCAGTTTGACGGAAACGTTTCTCCTGAGTTTTAGATGAATTCTTAGTGCTGCTTCTTACCTATGGATGTAGTGGGCTGGAAATGCCTGTTTTGGGATTCTGCACAGAAAGGGTTTGCAAACTGATGAATCCACATATGAGATTAACTCCGTCAGTTCAATGCACACATTGAAAAGCATTCAGTTAGATAGCTCCGTTTTGGTTGTAGAAGCAGATGTTTCTCTGTACAGCTGATGGTCCCATTCACTTGGGAATATCCTAACGCAGCTCCTACAAGAAACGTGTTTCTAATTCGCTGAATCTAAACATAGATTCAACTCTCTTAGGTGAACGAAGGCACAGCATAGCAGTTTCAAGGAAAGGTTTCTCCTGAATTTTAGAAGAAGTCTTACTGCTGCTTCTTACCTATGGATGTACTGGGCGGGAAATGCCTGTTTTGGGATTCTCCACAGAAAGGGTTTTCAAAATCCTGAATCCACACAAGACATTAACTCATTCAGTTCAATGCACACATTGACAACCATTCAGTTAGATAGCTCCGTTTAGGTTTTAGAAGCAGATATTTCTCTGTGCAGCCTATGGTCCCATTCACTCGGGAATGCCCCAACGCAGCTCCTAGAAAAATCGTGTTTCTAACTCGCTGAATCTAAACATAGATTCAACCCCTTTAGGTGAACGAACGCACAGCAGAGCAGTTTGACGGAAACGCTTCTCCTGAGTTTTAAACGAATTCTTACTGCTGCGTCTTACCTATGGATGTACTGGGCTGGAAATGCCTGTTTTGGGATTCTGCACAGAAAGAGTTTGCAAACTTCTGAATCCACACATGAGATTAACTCTGTCAGTTCAATGCACACATTGACAACCATTCAGTTAGATAGCTCCGTTTGGGTTTTAGAGGCAGATAATTCTCTGTACAGCCTAGGGTCCTATTCACTAGCGAATATCCAATTGCAGTTCCCAGAAGAATCGTGTTTCCAACTCTCAGAATCTAAATATAGATCAAACTACCTTACGTGAACAATCACACAGCAGAGCAGTTTCAAGGAAAAGTTTCTCCTGAGTTTTAGACGAAGTCTTACTGCTGCTTCTTACCTAAGGATGTACTTGGCTGGAAATGCCTGATTTGGGATTCTGCACAGAAAGGGTTTGCAAACTGCTGAATCCACACATGAGATTAACTCTGTCAGTTCAATGCACACATTGACAACCATTCAGATAGATAGCTCCATTTTGGTTTTAGACGCACATATTTCTCTGTACAGCCTATGGTCCCATTCACTAGGGAATATCCAATCGCAGTTCCAGGAAGAAACGTGTTTCTAACTCTCAGAATCTAAATATAGATCCAACTACCTTACGTGAACGATCACACAGCAGAGCAGTTTCAAGGAAAAGTTTCTCCTGACTTTTAGACGAAGTCTTACTGCTGCTTCTTACCTATGGATGTACTGGGCTGGAAATGCCTGTTTTGGGATTCTGCACAGAAAGGTATTGCAAACTGCTGAATATACACATGAGTATAACTCTTTCAGTTGAATGCACACATTGACAACCATTCAGTTAGATAGCTCCGTTTTGGTTTTAGACGCAGATGTTTCTCTGTACAGCTGATGGTCCCATTCACTTGGGAATATCCTAACGCAGCGCCTAGAAGAAACGTGTTTCTAATTCGCTGAATCTAAACATAGATTCAACTCTCTTAGGTGAACGAACGCACAGAATAGCAGTTTCAAAGAACGGTTTCTCCTGAGTTTTAGACGAATTCTTACTGCTGCTTCTTACCTATGGATGTACTGGGCTGGAAATCCCTGTTTTGGGATACTGCACAGAAACTGTTACAAACTGCTGAATTCACACATGAGAATATCTCAGTCAGTTCAATGCACACATTGACAACCATTCAGTTAGATAGCTCCGTTTGGGTTTTAGAAGCAGATATTTCTCTGTACAGCCTATGGTCACATTCATTAGGGAATATCCAAACGCAGCTCCTAGAAGAAACGTGTTTCTAACTCTCAGAATCAAAACATAGATTCAACTCTCTTACGTGAACGATCACACCACAGAGCAGTTTCAAGAAATAGTTTCTCCTGAGTTTTAGACGAAGTCTTACTGCTGCTTCTTACCTATGGATACACTGGGTTGGAATGCCTTTCTTGGGATTCTGCACAGAAAGTGTTTGAAAGCTGCTGAATCCACACATGAGTTTAACTCTGTCAGTTGAATGCACACATTGAAAACCATTCAGTTAGGTAGCTCCATTTTGGTTTTAGAAGCAGATATTTCTCTGTGCATACTATGGTCCCATTCACTCGGGAATATCCAAACGCAGCTCCTAAAAGAATCGTCTTTCTAACTCGCTGAATCTAAACAGAGATTCTACTCTTTTAGGTGAACGAACGCACAGCAGAGCAGTTTGACGGAAACAATTCTCTTGAGTTTTAGACGAATACTTAGTCCTGTTTCTTACATAGGCCGGTGTAGGGCTAGGAATGCCTGATTTAGGATTCTTCACAGAAAGGGTTTCCGAACTGCTGATTCCACACATGAGTTTACCTCTGTCAGTTGAATGCAAACATTGGCCACCATTCAGTTGGATAGCTCCGTTTTGGTTTTAGAAGCAGATATTTCTCTGTGCAGCCAATGGTCCCATTCACTCGGGAATATCCCAACGCAGCTCCTAGAAGAAACGTGTTTCTAACTCGCTGAATATAAACATGGATTCAACTCTCTTAGGTGAACGAATGCACAGCATAGCAGTTTCATGGAAACGTTTCTCCTGAGTTTTAGATGAATTCTTACTGCTGCTTCTAACCTATGGATGTACTGGGCTGGAAATGCCTGATTTGGGATTCTGCACAGAAAGGTATTGCAAACTGCTGAATATACACATGAGTATAACTCTTTCAGTTGAATGCACACATTGACAACCGTTCAGTTAGATAGTTCCGTTTTGGTTTCAGACGCAGATGTTTCTCTGTACAGCTGATGGTCCCATTCACTTGGGAATATCCTAACGCATCTCCTAGAAGAAACGTGTTTCTAATTCTCTGAATCTAAACGTAGATTCAACTCTCTTAGGTGAACGAACGCACAGCATAGCAGTTTCAAGGAAAAGTTTCTCCTGAGTTTTTGACGAAGTCTTACTGCTTCTTCTTACCTATGGATGTACTGGGCTGGAAATGCCTGTTTTGGGATTCTGCACAGAAAGTGTTTGAAAACTGCTGAATCCACACATGAGTTTAACTCTGTCAGTTGAATGAACACATTGACAACCATTCAGTTAGAGAGCTCTTTTTTGGTTTTAGAAGCAGATATTTCTCTGTGCAGCCTATGGTCATATTCACTCGGGAATATCCCAACGCGACTCCTAGAAGAAACGTGTTTCTAACTCGCTAAATCTAAACACAGATTCAACTCTCTTCGGTGAACGAACGCACAGCAGAGCAGTTTGACGGAAACGTTTCTCCTGAGTTTTAGATGAATTCTTAGTGCTGCTTGTTACCTATGGATGTAGTGGGCTGGAAATGCCTGTTTTGGGATTCTGCACAGAAAGGGTTTGCAAACTGATGAATCCACATATGAGATTAACTCCGTCAGTTCAATGCACACATTGAAAAGCATTCAGTTAGATAGCTCCGTTTTGGTTGTAGAAGCAGATGTTTCTCTGTACAGCTGATGGTCCCATTCACTTGGGAATATCCTAACGCAGCTCCTACAAGAAACGTGTTTCTAATTCGCTGAATCTAAACATAGATTCAACTCTCTTAGGTGAACGAAGGCACAGCATAGCAGTTTCAAGGAAAGGTTTCTCCTGAATTTTAGAAGAAGTCTTACTGCTGCTTCTTACCTATGGATGTACTGGGCGGGAAATGCCTGTTTTGGGATTCTCCACAGAAAGGGTTTTCAAAATCCTGAATCCACACAAGACATTAACTCATTCAGTTCAATGCACACATTGACACCCATTCAGTTAGATAGCTCCGTTTAGGTTTTAGAAGCAGATATTTCTCTGTGCAGCCTATGGTCCCATTCACTCGGGAATGCCCCAACGCAGCTCCTAGAAAAATCGTGTTTCTAACTCGCTGAATCTAAACATAGATTCAACCCCTTTAGGTGAACGAACGCACAGCAGAGCAGTTTGACGGAAACGCTTCTCCTGAGTTTTAGACGAAGTCTTACTGCTGCATCTTACCTATGGATGTACTGGGCTGGAAATGCCTGTTTTGGGATTCTGCACAGAAAGAGTTTGCAAACTTCTGAATCCACACATGAGATTAACTCTGTCAGTTCAATGCACACATTGACAACCATTCAGTTAGATAGCTCCGTTTGGGTTTTAGAGGCAGATAATTCTCTGTACAGCCTAGGGTCCTATTCACTAGCGAATATCCAATCGCAGTTCCCAGAAGAAACGTGTTTCCAACTCTCAGAATCTAAATATAGATCAAACTACCTTACGTGAACAATCACACAGCAGAGCAGTTTCAAGGAAAAGTTTCTCCTGAGTTTTAGACGAAGTCTTACTGCTGCTTCTTACCTAAGGATGTACTTGGCTGGAAATGCCTGATTTGGGATTCTGCACAGAAAGGGTTTGCAAACTGCTGAATCCACACATGAGATTAACTCTGTCAGTTCAATGCACACATTGACAACCATTCAGATAGATAGCTCCATTTTGGTTTTAGACGCACATATTTCTCTGTACAGCCTATGGTCCCATTCACTAGGGAATATCCAATCGCAGTTCCAGGAAGAAACGTGTTTCTAACTCTCAGAATCTAAATATAGATCCAACTACCTTACATGAACGATCACACAGCAGAGCAGTTTCAAGGAAAAGTTTCTCCTGACTTTTAGACGAAGTCTTACTGCTGCTTCTTACCTATGGATGTACTGGGCTGGAAATGCCTGTTTTGGGATTCTGCACAGAAAGGTATTGCAAACTGCTGAATATACACATGAGTATAACTCTTTCAGTTGAATGCACACATTGACAACCATTCAGTTAGATAGCTCCGTTTTGGTTTTAGACGCAGATGTTTCTCTGTACAGCTGATGGTCCCATTCACTTGGGAATATCCTAACGCAGCGCCTAGAAGAAACGTGTTTCTAATTCGCTGAATCTAAACATAGATTCAACTCTCTTAGGTGAACGAACGCACAGAATAGCAGTTTCAAAGAACGGTTTATCCTGAGTTTTAGACGAATTCTTACTGCTGCTTCTTACCTATGGATGTACTGGGCTGGAAATCCCTGTTTTGGGATACTGCACAGAAACTGTTACAAACTGCTGAATTCACACATGAGATTATCTCAGTCAGTTCAATGCACACATTGACAACCATTCAGTTAGATAGCTCCGTTTGGGTTTTAGAAGCAGATATTTCTCTGTACAGCCTATGGTCACATTCATTAGGGAATATCCAAACGCAGCTCCTAGAAGAAACGTGTTTCTAACTCTCAGAATCAAAACATAGATTCAACTCTCTTACGTGAACGATCACACCACAGAGCAGTTTCAAGAAATAGTTTCTCCTGAGTTTTAGACGAAGTCTTACTGCTGCTTCTTACCTATGGATACACTGGGTTGGAATGCCTTTCTTGGGATTCTGCACAGAAAGTGTTTGAAAGCTGCTGAATCCACACATGAGTTTAACTCTGTCAGTTGAATGCACACATTGAAAACCATTCAGTTAGGTAGCTCCATTTTGGTTTTAGAAGCAGATATTTCTCTGTGCATACTATGGTCCCATTCACTCGGGAATATCCAAACGCAGCTCCTAAAAGAATCGTCTTTCTAACTCGCTGAATCTAAACAGAGATTCTACTCTTTTAGGTGAACGAACGCACAGCAGAGCAGTTTGACGGAAACAATTCTCTTGAGTTTTAGACGAATTCTTAGTCCTGTTTCTTACATATGCCGGTGTAGGGCTAGGAATGCCTGATTTAGGATTCTTCACAGAAAGGGTTTCCGAACTGCTGATTCCACACATGAGTTTACCTCTGTCAGTTGAATGCAAACATTGGCCACCATTCAGTTGGATAGCTCCGTTTTGGTTTTAGAAGCAGATATTTCTCTGTGCAGCCAATGGTCCCATTCACTCGGGAATATCCCAACGCAGCTCCTAGAAGAAACGTGTTTCTAACTCGCTGAATATAAACATGGATTCAACTCTCTTAGGTGAACGAATGCACAGCATAGCAGTTTCATGGAAACGTTTCTCCTGAGTTTTAGATGAATTCTTACTGCTGCTTCTAACCTATGGATGTACTGGGCTGGAAATGCCTGATTTGGGATTCTGCACAGAAAGGTATTGCAAACTGCTGAATATACACATGAGTATAACTCTTTCAGTTGAATGCACACATTGACAACCGTTCAGTTAGATAGTTCCGTTTTGGTTTCAGACGCAGATGTTTCTCTGTACAGCTGATGGTCCCATTCACTTGGGAATATCCTAACGCATCTCCTAGAAGAAACGTGTTTCTAATTCTCTGAATCTAAACGTAGATTCAACTCTCTTAGGTGAACGAACGCACAGCATAGCAGTTTCAAGGAAAAGTTTCTCCTGAGTTTTTGACGAAGTCTTACTGCTTCTTCTTACCTATGGATGTACTGGGCTGGAAATGCCTGTTTTGGGATTCTGCACAGAAAGTGTTTGAAAACTGCTGAATCCACACATGAGTTTAACTCTGTCAGTTGAATGAACACATTGACAACCATTCAGTTAGAGAGCTCTTTTTTGGTTTTAGAAGCAGATATTTCTCTGTGCAGCCTATGGTCATATTCACTCGGGAATATCCCAACGCGACTCCTAGAAGAAACGTGTTTCTAACTCGCTAAATCTAAACACAGATTCAACTCTCTTCGGTGAACGAACGCACAGCAGAGCAGTTTGACGGAAACGTTTCTCCTGAGTTTTAGATGAATTCTTAGTGCTGCTTCTTACCTATGGATGTAGTGGGCTGGAAATGCCTGTTTTGGGATTCTGCACAGAAAGGGTTTGCAAACTGATGAATCCACATATGAGATTAACTCCGTCAGTTCAATGCACACATTGAAAAGCATTCAGTTAGATAGCTCCGTTTTGGTTGTAGAAGCAGATGTTTCTCTGTACAGCTGATGGTCCCATTCACTTGGGAATATCCTAACGCAGCTCCTACAAGAAACGTGTTTCTAATTCGCTGAATCTAAACATAGATTCAACTCTCTTAGGTGAACGAAGGCACAGCATAGCAGTTTCAAGGAAAGGTTTCTCCTGAATTTTAGAAGAAGTCTTACTGCTGCTTCTTACCTATGGATGTACTGGGCGGGAAATGCCTGTTTTGGGATTCTCCACAGAAAGGGTTTTCAAAATCCTGAATCCACACAAGACATTAACTCATTCAGTTCAATGCACACATTGACAACCATTCAGTTAGATAGCTCCGTTTAGGTTTTAGAAGCAGATATTTCTCTGTGCAGCCTATGGTCCCATTCACTCGGGAATGCCCCAACGCAGCTCCTAGAAAAATCGTGTTTCTAACTCGATGAATCTAAACATAGATTCAACCCCTTTAGGTGAACGAACGCACAGCAGAGCAGTTTGACGGAAACGCTTCTCCTGAGTTTTAGACGAAGTCTTACTGCTGCATCTTACCTATGGATGTACTGGGCTGGAAATGCCTGTTTTGGGATTCTGCACAGAAAGAGTTTGCAAACTTCTGAATCCACACATGAGATTAACTCTGTCAGTTCAATGCACACATTGACAACCATTCAGTTAGATAGCTCCGTTTGGGTTTTAGAGGCAGATAATTCTCTGTACAGCCTAGGGTCCTATTCACTAGCGAATATCCAATCGCAGTTCCCAGAAGAAACGTGTTTCCAACTCTCAGAATCTAAATATAGATCAAACTACCTTACGTGAACAATCACACAGCAGAGCAGTTTCAAGGAAAAGTTTCTCCTGAGTTTTAGACGAAGTCTTACTGCTGCTTCTTACCTAAGGATGTACTTGGCTGGAAATGCCTGATTTGGGATTCTGCACAGAAAGGGTTTGCAAACTGCTGAATCCACACATGAGATTAACTCTGTCAGTTCAATGCACACATTGACAACCATTCAGATAGATAGCTCCATTTTGGTTTTAGACGCACATATTTCTCTGTACAGCCTATGGTCCCATTCACTAGGGAATATCCAATCGCAGTTCCAGGAAGAAACGTGTTTCTAACTCTCAGAATCTAAATATAGATCCAACTACCTTACGTGAACGATCACACAGCAGAGCAGTTTCAAGGAAAAGTTTCTCCTGACTTTTAGACGAAGTCTTACTGCTGCTTCTTACCTATGGATGTACTGGGCTGGAAATGCCTGTTTTGGGATTCTGCACAGAAAGGTATTGCAAACTGCTGAATATACACATGAGTATAACTCTTTCAGTTGAATGCACACATTGACAACCATTCAGTTAGATAGCTCCGTTTTGGTTTTAGACGCAGATGTTTCTCTGTACAGCTGATGGTCCCATTCACTTGGGAATATCCTAACGCAGCGCCTAGAAGAAACGTGTTTCTAATTCGCTGAATCTAAACATAGATTCAACTCTCTTAGGTGAACGAACGCACAGAATAGCAGTTTCAAAGAACGGTTTATCCTGAGTTTTAGACGAATTCTTACTGCTGCTTCTTACCTATGGATGTACTGGGCTGGAAATCCCTGTTTTGGGATACTGCACAGAAACTGTTACAAACTGCTGAATTCACACATGAGATTATCTCAGTCAGTTCAATGCACACATTGACAACCATTCAGTTAGATAGCTCCGTTTGGGTTTTAGAAGCAGATATTTCTCTGTACAGCCTATGGTCACATTCATTAGGGAATATCCAAACGCAGCTCCTAGAAGAAACGTGTTTCTAACTCTCAGAATCAAAACATAGATTCAACTCTCTTACGTGAACGATCACACCACAGAGCAGTTTCAAGAAATAGTTTCTCCTGAGTTTTAGACGAAGTCTTACTGCTGCTTCTTACCTATGGATACACTGGGTTGGAATGCCTTTCTTGGGATTCTGCACAGAAAGTGTTTGAAAGCTGCTGAATCCACACATGAGTTTAACTCTGTCAGTTGAATGCACACATTGAAAACCATTCAGTTAGGTAGCTCCATTTTGGTTTTAGAAGCAGATATTTCTCTGTGCATACTATGGTCCCATTCACTCGGGAATATCCAAACGCAGCTCCTAAAAGAATCGTCTTTCTAACTCGCTGAATCTAAACAGAGATTCTACTCTTTTAGGTGAACGAACGCACAGCAGAGCAGTTTGACGGAAACAATTCTCTTGAGTTTTAGACGAATTCTTAGTCCTGTTTCTTACATATGCCGGTGTAGGGCTAGGAATGCCTGATTTAGGATTCTTCACAGAAAGGGTTTCCGAACTGCTGATTCCACACATGAGTTTACCTCTGTCAGTTGAATGCAAACATTGGCCACCATTCAGTTGGATAGCTCCGTTTTGGTTTTAGAAGCAGATATTTCTCTGTGCAGCCAATGGTCCCATTCACTCGGGAATATCCCAACGCAGCTCCTAGAAGAAACGTGTTTCTAACTCGCTGAATATAAACATGGATTCAACTCTCTTAGGTGAACGAATGCACAGCATAGCAGTTTCATGGAAACGTTTCTCCTGAGTTTTAGATGAATTCTTACTGCTGCTTCTAACCTATGGATGTACTGGGCTGGAAATGCCTGATTTGGGATTCTGCACAGAAAGGTATTGCAAACTGCTGAATATACACATGAGTATAACTCTTTCAGTTGAATGCACACATTGACAACCGTTCAGTTAGATAGTTCCGTTTTGGTTTCAGACGCAGATGTTTCTCTGTACAGCTGATGGTCCCATTCACTTGGGAATATCCTAACGCATCTCCTAGAAGAAACGTGTTTCTAATTCTCTGAATCTAAACGTAGATTCAACTCTCTTAGGTGAACGAACGCACAGCATAGCAGTTTCAAGGAAAAGTTTCTCCTGAGTTTTTGACGAAGTCTTACTGCTTCTTCTTACCTATGGATGTACTGGGCTGGAAATGCCTGTTTTGGGATTCTGCACAGAAAGTGTTTGAAAACTGCTGAATCCACACATGAGTTTAACTCTGTCAGTTGAATGAACACATTGACAACCATTCAGTTAGAGAGCTCTTTTTTGGTTTTAGAAGCAGATATTTCTCTGTGCAGCCTATGGTCATATTCACTCGGGAATATCCCAACGCGACTCCTAGAAGAAACGTGTTTCTAACTCGCTAAATCTAAACACAGATTCAACTCTCTTCGGTGAACGAACGCACAGCAGAGCAGTTTGACGGAAACGTTTCTCCTGAGTTTTAGATGAATTCTTAGTGCTGCTTGTTACCTATGGATGTAGTGGGCTGGAAATGCCTGTTTTGGGATTCTGCACAGAAAGGGTTTGCAAACTGATGAATCCACATATGAGATTAACTCCGTCAGTTCAATGCACACATTGAAAAGCATTCAGTTAGATAGCTCCGTTTTGGTTGTAGAAGCAGATGTTTCTCTGTACAGCTGATGGTCCCATTCACTTGGGAATATCCTAACGCAGCTCCTACAAGAAACGTGTTTCTAATTCGCTGAATCTAAACATAGATTCAACTCTCTTAGGTGAACGAAGGCACAGCATAGCAGTTTCAAGGAAAGGTTTCTCCTGAATTTTAGAAGAAGTCTTACTGCTGCTTCTTACCTATGGATGTACTGGGCGGGAAATGCCTGTTTTGGGATTCTCCACAGAAAGTGTTTTCAAAATCCTGAATCCACACAAGACATTAACTCATTCAGTTCAATGCACACATTGACACCCATTCAGTTAGATAGCTCCGTTTAGGTTTTAGAAGCAGATATTTCTCTGTGCAGCCTATGGTCCCATTCACTCGGGAATGCCCCAACGCAGCTCCTAGAAAAATCGTGTTTCTAACTCGCTGAATCTAAACATAGATTCAACCCCTTTAGGTGAACGAACGCACAGCAGAGCAGTTTGACGGAAACGCTTCTCCTGAGTTTTAGACGAATTCTTACTGCTGCATCTTACCTATGGATGTACTGGGCTGGAAATGCCTGTTTTGGGATTCTGCACAGAAAGAGTTTGCAAACTTCTGAATCCACACATGAGATTAACTCTGTCAGTTCAATGCACACATTGACAACCATTCAGTTAGATAGCTCCGTTTGGGTTTTAGAGGCAGATAATTCTCTGTACAGCCTAGGGTCCTATTCACTAGCGAATATCCAATCGCAGTTCCCAGAAGAAACGTGTTTCCAACTCTCAGAATCTAAATATAGATCAAACTACCTTACGTGAACAATCACACAGCAGAGCAGTTTCAAGGAAAAGTTTCTCCTGAGTTTTAGACGAAGTCTTACTGCTGCTTCTTACCTAAGGATGTACTTGGCTGGAAATGCCTGATTTGGGATTCTGCACAGAAAGGGTTTGCAAACTGCTGAATCCACACATGAGATTAACTCTGTCAGTTCAATGCACACATTGACAACCATTCAGATAGATAGCTCCATTTTGGTTTTAGACGCACATATTTCTCTGTACAGCCTATGGTCCCATTCACTAGGGAATATCCAATCGCAGTTCCAGGGAGAAACGTGTTTCTAACTCTCAGAATCTAAATATAGATCCAACTACCTTACGTGAACGATCACACAGCAGAGCAGTTTCAAGGAAAAGTTTCTCCTGACTTTTAGACGAAGTCTTACTGCTGCTTCTTACCTATGGATGTACTGGGCTGGAAATGCCTGTTTTGGGATTCTGCACAGAAAGGTATTGCAAACTGCTGAATATACACATGAGTATAACTCTTTCAGTTGAATGCACACATTGACAACCATTCAGTTAGATAGCTCCGTTTTGGTTTTAGACGCAGATGTTTCTCTGTACAGCTGATGGTCCCATTCACTTGGGAATATCCTAACGCAGCGCCTAGAGGAAACGTGTTTCTAATTCGCTGAATCTAAACATAGATTCAACTCTCTTAGGTGAACGAACGCACAGAATAGCAGTTTCAAAGAACGGTTTCTCCTGAGTTTTAGACGAATTCTTACTGCTGCTTCTTACCTATGGATGTACTGGGCTGGAAATCCCTGTTTTGGGATACTGCACAGAAACTGTTACAAACTGCTGAATTCACACATGAGATTATCTCAGTCAGTTCAATGCACACATTGACAACCATTCAGTTAGATAGCTC
Organism: Aotus nancymaae; assembly: GCF_030222135.1. Taxonomy (NCBI): domain Eukaryota; kingdom Metazoa; phylum Chordata; class Mammalia; order Primates; family Aotidae; genus Aotus; species Aotus nancymaae. The sequence continues at coordinate 43,950 of NW_026988858.1, forward strand.
CGTTTGGGTTTTAGAAGCAGATATTTCTCTGTACAGCCTATGGTCACATTCATTAGGGAATATCCAAACGCAGCTCCTAGAAGAAACGTGTTTCTAACTCTCAGAATCAAAACATAGATTCAACTCTCTTACGTGAACGATCACACCACAGAGCAGTTTCAAGAAATAGTTTCTCCTGTGTTTTAGACGAAGTCTTACTGCTGCTTCTTACCTATGGATACACTGGGTTGGAATGCCTTTCTTGGGATTCTGCACAGAAAGTGTTTGAAAGCTGCTGAATCCACACATGAGTTTAACTCTGTCAGTTGAATGCACACATTGAAAACCATTCAGTTAGGTAGCTCCATTTTGGTTTTAGAAGCAGATATTTCTCTGTGCATACTATGGTCCCATTCACTCGGGAATATCCAAACGCAGCTCCTAAAAGAATCGTCTTTCTAACTCGCTGAATCTAAACAGAGATTCTACTCTTTTAGGTGAACGAACGCACAGCAGAGCAGTTTGACGGAAACAATTCTCTTGAGTTTTAGACGAATTCTTAGTCCTGTTTCTTACATATGCCGGTGTAGGGCTAGGAATGCCTGATTTAGGATTCTTCACAGAAAGGGTTTCCGAACTGCTGATTCCACACATGAGTTTACCTCTGTCAGTTGAATGCAAACATTGGCCACCATTCAGTTGGATAGCTCCGTTTTGGTTTTAGAAGCAGATATTTCTCTGTGCAGCCAATGGTCCCATTCACTCGGGAATATCCCAACGCAGCTCCTAGAAGAAACGTGTTTCTAACTCGCTGAATATAAACATGGATTCAACTCTCTTAGGTGAACGAATGCACAGCATAGCAGTTTCATGGAAACGTTTCTCCTGAGTTTTAGATGAATTCTTACTGCTGCTTCTAACCTATGGATGTACTGGGCTGGAAATGCCTGATTTGGGATTCTGCACAGAAAGGTATTGCAAACTGCTGAATATACACATGAGTATAACTCTTTCAGTTGAATGCACACATTGACAACCGTTCAGTTAGATAGTTCCGTTTTGGTTTCAGACGCAGATGTTTCTCTGTACAGCTGATGGTCCCATTCACTTGGGAATATCCTAACGCATCTCCTAGAAGAAACGTGTTTCTAATTCTCTGAATCTAAACGTAGATTCAACTCTCTTAGGTGAACGAACGCACAGCATAGCAGTTTCAAGGAAAAGTTTCTCCTGAGTTTTTGACGAAGTCTTACTGCTTCTTCTTACCTATGGATGTACTGGGCTGGAAATGCCTGTTTTGGGATTCTGCACAGAAAGTGTTTGAAAACTGCTGAATCCACACATGAGTTTAACTCTGTCAGTTGAATGAACACATTGACAACCATTCAGTTAGAGAGCTCTTTTTTGGTTTTAGAAGCAGATATTTCTCTGTGCAGCCTATGGTCATATTCACTCGGGAATATCCCAACGCGACTCCTAGAAGAAACGTGTTTCTAACTCGCTAAATCTAAACACAGATTCAACTCTCTTCGGTGAACGAACGCACAGCAGAGCAGTTTGACGGAAACGTTTCTCCTGAGTTTTAGATGAATTCTTAGTGCTGCTTCTTACCTATGGATGTAGTGGGCTGGAAATGCCTGTTTTGGGATTCTGCACAGAAAGGGTTTGCAAACTGATGAATCCACATATGAGATTAACTCCGTCAGTTCAATGCACACATTGAAAAGCATTCAGTTAGATAGCTCCGTTTTGGTTGTAGAAGCAGATGTTTCTCTGTACAGCTGATGGTCCCATTCACTTGGGAATATCCTAACGCAGCTCCTACAAGAAACGTGTTTCTAATTCGCTGAATCTAAACATAGATTCAACTCTCTTAGGTGAACGAAGGCACAGCATAGCAGTTTCAAGGAAAGGTTTCTCCTGAATTTTAGAAGAAGTCTTACTGCTGCTTCTTACCTATGGATGTACTGGGCGGGAAATGCCTGTTTTGGGATTCTCCACAGAAAGGGTTTTCAAAATCCTGAATCCACACAAGACATTAACTCATTCAGTTCAATGCACACATTGACAACCATTCAGTTAGATAGCTCCGTTTAGGTTTTAGAAGCAGATATTTCTCTGTGCAGCCTATGGTCCCATTCACTCGGGAATGCCCCAACGCAGCTCCTAGAAAAATCGTGTTTCTAACTCGCTGAATCTAAACATAGATTCAACCCCTTTAGGTGAACGAACGCACAGCAGAGCAGTTTGACGGAAACGCTTCTCCTGAGTTTTAAACGACTTCTTACTGCTGCATCTTACCTATGGATGTACTGGGCTGGAAATGCCTGTTTTGGGATTCTGCACAGAAAGAGTTTGCAAACTTCTGAATCCACACATGAGATTAACTCTGTCAGTTCAATGCACACATTGACAACCATTCAGTTAGATAGCTCCGTTTGGGTTTTAGAGGCAGATAATTCTCTGTACAGCCTAGGGTCCTATTCACTAGCGAATATCCAATCGCAGTTCCCAGAAGAAACGTGTTTCCAACTCTCAGAATCTAAATATAGATCAAACTACCTTACGTGAACAATCACACAGCAGAGCAGTTTCAAGGAAAAGTTTCTCCTGAGTTTTAGACGAAGTCTTACTGCTGCTTCTTACCTAAGGATGTACTTGGCTGGAAATGCCTGATTTGGGATTCTGCACAGAAAGGGTTTGCAAACTGCTGAATCCACACATGAGATTAACTCTGTCAGTTCAATGCACACATTGACAACCATTCAGATAGATAGCTCCATTTTGGTTTTAGACGCACATATTTCTCTGTACAGCCTATGGTCCCATTCACTAGGGAATATCCAATCGCAGTTCCAGGGAGAAACGTGTTTCTAACTCTCAGAATCTAAATATAGATCCAACTACCTTACGTGAACGATCACACAGCAGAGCAGTTTCAAGGAAAAGTTTCTCCTGACTTTTAGACGAAGTCTTACTGCTGCTTCTTACCTATGGATGTACTGGGCTGGAAATGCCTGTTTTGGGATTCTGCACAGAAAGGTATTGCAAACTGCTGAATATACACATGAGTATAACTCTTTCAGTTGAATGCACACATTGACAACCATTCAGTTAGATAGCTCCGTTTTGGTTTTAGACGCAGATGTTTCTCTGTACAGCTGATGGTCCCATTCACTTGGGAATATCCTAACGCAGCGCCTAGAAGAAACGTGTTTCTAATTCGCTGAATCTAAACATAGATTCAACTCTCTTAGGTGAACGAACGCACAGAATAGCAGTTTCAAAGAACGGTTTCTCCTGAGTTTTAGACGAATTCTTACTGCTGCTTCTTACCTATGGATGTACTGGGCTGGAAATCCCTGTTTTGGGATACTGCACAGAAACTGTTACAAACTGCTGAATTCACACATGAGATTATCTCAGTCAGTTCAATGCACACATTGACAACCATTCAGTTAGATAGCTCCGTTTGGGTTTTAGAAGCAGATATTTCTCTGTACAGCCTATGGTCACATTCATTAGGGAATATCCAAACGCAGCTCCTAGAAGAAACGTGTTTCTAACTCTCAGAATCAAAACATAGATTCAACTCTCTTACGTGAACGATCACACCACAGAGCAGTTTCAAGAAATAGTTTCTCCTGAGTTTTAGACGAAGTCTTACTGCTGCTTCTTACCTATGGATACACTGGGTTGGAATGCCTTTCTTGGGATTCTGCACAGAAAGTGTTTGAAAGCTGCTGAATCCACACATGAGTTTAACTCTGTCAGTTGAATGCACACATTGAAAACCATTCAGTTAGGTAGCTCCATTTTGGTTTTAGAAGCAGATATTTCTCTGTGCATACTATGGTCCCATTCACTCGGGAATATCCAAACGCAGCTCCTAAAAGAATCGTCTTTCTAACTCGCTGAATCTAAACAGAGATTCTACTCTTTTAGGTGAACGAACGCACAGCAGAGCAGTTTGACGGAAACAATTCTCTTGAGTTTTAGACGAATTCTTAGTCCTGTTTCTTACATAGGCCGGTGTAGGGCTAGGAATGCCTGATTTAGGATTCTTCACAGAAAGGGTTTCCGAACTGCTGATTCCACACATGAGTTTACCTCTGTCAGTTGAATGCAAACATTGGCCACCATTCAGTTGGATAGCTCCGTTTTGGTTTTAGAAGCAGATATTTCTCTGTGCAGCCAATGGTCCCATTCACTCGGGAATATCCCAACGCAGCTCCTAGAAGAAACGTGTTTCTAACTCGCTGAATATAAACATGGATTCAACTCTCTTAGGTGAACGAATGCACAGCATAGCAGTTTCATGGAAACGTTTCTCCTGAGTTTTAGATGAATTCTTACTGCTGCTTCTAACCTATGGATGTACTGGGCTGGAAATGCCTGATTTGGGATTCTGCACAGAAAGGTATTGCAAACTGCTGAATATACACATGAGTATAACTCTTTCAGTTGAATGCACACATTGACAACCGTTCAGTTAGATAGTTCCGTTTTGGTTTCAGACGCAGATGTTTCTCTGTACAGCTGATGGTCCCATTCACTTGGGAATATCCTAACGCATCTCCTAGAAGAAACGTGTTTCTAATTCTCTGAATCTAAACGTAGATTCAACTCTCTTAGGTGAACGAACGCACAGCATAGCAGTTTCAAGGAAAAGTTTCTCCTGAGTTTTTGACGAAGCCTTACTGCTTCTTCTTACCTATGGATGTACTGGGCTGGAAATGCCTGTTTTGGGATTCTGCACAGAAAGTGTTTGAAAACTGCTGAATCCACACATGAGTTTAACTCTGTCAGTTGAATGAACACATTGACAACCATTCAGTTAGATAGCTCCGTTTTGGTTTTAGAAGCAGATATTTCTCTGTGCAGCCTATGGTCATATTCACTCGGGAATATCCCAACGCGACTCCTAGAAGAAACGTGTTTCTAACTCGCTAAATCTAAACACAGATTCAACTCTCTTCGGTGAACGAACGCACAGCAGAGCAGTTTGACGGAAACGTTTCTCCTGAGTTTTAGATGAATTCTTAGTGCTGCTTCTTACCTATGGATGTAGTGGGCTGGAAATGCCTGTTTTGGGATTCTGCACAGAAAGGGTTTGCAAACTGATGAATCCACATATGAGATTAACTCCGTCAGTTCAATGCACACATTGAAAAGCATTCAGTTAGATAGCTCCGTTTTGGTTGTAGAAGCAGATGTTTCTCTGTACAGCTGATGGTCCCATTCACTTGGGAATATCCTAACGCAGCTCCTACAAGAAACGTGTTTCTAATTCGCTGAATCTAAACATAGATTCAACTCTCTTAGGTGAACGAAGGCACAGCATAGCAGTTTCAAGGAAAGGTTTCTCCTGAATTTTAGAAGAAGTCTTACTGCTGCTTCTTACCTATGGATGTACTGGGCGGGAAATGCCTGTTTTGGGATTCTCCACAGAAAGGGTTTTCAAAATCCTGAATCCACACAAGACATTAACTCATTCAGTTCAATGCACACATTGACAACCATTCAGTTAGATAGCTCCGTTTAGGTTTTAGAAGCAGATATTTCTCTGTGCAGCCTATGGTCCCATTCACTCGGGAATGCCCCAACGCAGCTCCTAGAAAAATCGTGTTTCTAACTCGCTGAATCTAAACATAGATTCAACCCCTTTAGGTGAACGAACGCACAGCAGAGCAGTTTGACGGAAACGCTTCTCCTGAGTTTTAAACGAATTCTTACTGCTGCGTCTTACCTATGGATGTACTGGGCTGGAAATGCCTGTTTTGGGATTCTGCACAGAAAGAGTTTGCAAACTTCTGAATCCACACATGAGATTAACTCTGTCAGTTCAATGCACACATTGACAACCATTCAGTTAGATAGCTCCGTTTGGGTTTTAGAGGCAGATAATTCTCTGTACAGCCTAGGGTCCTATTCACTAGCGAATATCCAATCGCAGTTCCCAGAAGAATCGTGTTTCCAACTCTCAGAATCTAAATATAGATCAAACTACCTTACGTGAACAATCACACAGCAGAGCAGTTTCAAGGAAAAGTTTCTCCTGAGTTTTAGACGAAGTCTTACTGCTGCTTCTTACCTAAGGATGTACTTGGCTGGAAATGCCTGATTTGGGATTCTGCACAGAAAGGGTTTGCAAACTGCTGAATCCACACATGAGATTAACTCTGTCAGTTCAATGCACACATTGACAACCATTCAGATAGATAGCTCCATTTTGGTTTTAGACGCACATATTTCTCTGTACAGCCTATGGTCCCATTCACTAGGGAATATCCAATCGCAGTTCCAGGAAGAAACGTGTTTCTAACTCTCAGAATCTAAATATAGATCCAACTACCTTACGTGAACGATCACACAGCAGAGCAGTTTCAAGGAAAAGTTTCTCCTGACTTTTAGACGAAGTCTTACTGCTGCTTCTTACCTATGGATGTACTGGGCTGGAAATGCCTGTTTTGGGATTCTGCACAGAAAGGTATTGCAAACTGCTGAATATACACATGAGTATAACTCTTTCAGTTGAATGCACACATTGACAACCATTCAGTTAGATAGCTCCGTTTTGGTTTTAGACGCAGATGTTTCTCTGTACAGCTGATGGTCCCATTCACTTGGGAATATCCTAACGCAGCGCCTAGAAGAAACGTGTTTCTAATTCGCTGAATCTAAACATAGATTCAACTCTCTTAGGTGAACGAACGCACAGAATAGCAGTTTCAAAGAACGGTTTCTCCTGAGTTTTAGACGAATTCTTACTGCTGCTTCTTACCTATGGATGTACTGGGCTGGAAATCCCTGTTTTGGGATACTGCACAGAAACTGTTACAAACTGCTGAATTCACACATGAGAATATCTCAGTCAGTTCAATGCACACATTGACAACCATTCAGTTAGATAGCTCCGTTTGGGTTTTAGAAGCAGATATTTCTCTGTACAGCCTATGGTCACATTCATTAGGGAATATCCAAACGCAGCTCCTAGAAGAAACGTGTTTCTAACTCTCAGAATCAAAACATAGATTCAACTCTCTTACGTGAACGATCACACCACAGAGCAGTTTCAAGAAATAGTTTCTCCTGAGTTTTAGACGAAGTCTTACTGCTGCTTCTTACCTATGGATACACTGGGTTGGAATGCCTTTCTTGGGATTCTGCACAGAAAGTGTTTGAAAGCTGCTGAATCCACACATGAGTTTAACTCTGTCAGTTGAATGCACACATTGAAAACCATTCAGTTAGGTAGCTCCATTTTGGTTTTAGAAGCAGATATTTCTCTGTGCATACTATGGTCCCATTCACTCGGGAATATCCAAACGCAGCTCCTAAAAGAATCGTCTTTCTAACTCGCTGAATCTAAACAGAGATTCTACTCTTTTAGGTGAACGAACGCACAGCAGAGCAGTTTGACGGAAACAATTCTCTTGAGTTTTAGACGAATACTTAGTCCTGTTTCTTACATATGCCGGTGTAGGGCTAGGAATGCCTGATTTAGGATTCTTCACAGAAAGGGTTTCCGAACTGCTGATTCCACACATGAGTTTACCTCTGTCAGTTGAATGCAAACATTGGCCACCATTCAGTTGGATAGCTCCGTTTTGGTTTTAGAAGCAGATATTTCTCTGTGCAGCCAATGGTCCCATTCACTCGGGAATATCCCAACGCAGCTCCTAGAAGAAACGTGTTTCTAACTCGCTGAATATAAACATGGATTCAACTCTCTTAGGTGAACGAATGCACAGCATAGCAGTTTCATGGAAACGTTTCTCCTGAGTTTTAGATGAATTCTTACTGCTGCTTCTAACCTATGGATGTACTGGGCTGGAAATGCCTGATTTGGGATTCTGCACAGAAAGGTATTGCAAACTGCTGAATATACACATGAGTATAACTCTTTCAGTTGAATGCACACATTGACAACCGTTCAGTTAGATAGTTCCGTTTTGGTTTCAGACGCAGATGTTTCTCTGTACAGCTGATGGTCCCATTCACTTGGGAATATCCTAACGCATCTCCTAGAAGAAACGTGTTTCTAATTCTCTGAATCTAAACGTAGATTCAACTCTCTTAGGTGAACGAACGCACAGCATAGCAGTTTCAAGGAAAAGTTTCTCCTGAGTTTTTGACGAAGTCTTACTGCTTCTTCTTACCTATGGATGTACTGGGCTGGAAATGCCTGTTTTGGGATTCTGCACAGAAAGTGTTTGAAAACTGCTGAATCCACACATGAGTTTAACTCTGTCAGTTGAATGAACACATTGACAACCATTCAGTTAGAGAGCTCTTTTTTGGTTTTAGAAGCAGATATTTCTCTGTGCAGCCTATGGTCATATTCACTCGGGAATATCCCAACGCGACTCCTAGAAGAAACGTGTTTCTAACTCGCTAAATCTAAACACAGATTCAACTCTCTTCGGTGAACGAACGCACAGCAGAGCAGTTTGACGGAAACGTTTCTCCTGAGTTTTAGATGAATTCTTAGTGCTGCTTCTTACCTATGGATGTAGTGGGCTGGAAATGCCTGTTTTGGGATTCTGCACAGAAAGGGTTTGCAAACTGATGAATCCACATATGAGATTAACTCCGTCAGTTCAATGCACACATTGAAAAGCATTCAGTTAGATAGCTCCGTTTTGGTTGTAGAAGCAGATGTTTCTCTGTACAGCTGATGGTCCCATTCACTTGGGAATATCCTAACGCAGCTCCTACAAGAAACGTGTTTCTAATTCGCTGAATCTAAACATAGATTCAACTCTCTTAGGTGAACGAAGGCACAGCATAGCAGTTTCAAGGAAAGGTTTCTCCTGAATTTTAGAAGAAGTCTTACTGCTGCTTCTTACCTATGGATGTACTGGGCGGGAAATGCCTGTTTTGGGATTCTCCACAGAAAGGGTTTTCAAAATCCTGAATCCACACAAGACATTAACTCATTCAGTTCAATGCACACATTGACAACCATTCAGTTAGATAGCTCCGTTTAGGTTTTAGAAGCAGATATTTCTCTGTGCAGCCTATGGTCCCATTCACTCGGGAATGCCCCAACGCAGCTCCTAGAAAAATCGTGTTTCTAACTCGCTGAATCTAAACATAGATTCAACCCCTTTAGGTGAACGAACGCACAGCAGAGCAGTTTGACGGAAACGCTTCTCCTGAGTTTTAGACGAAGTCTTACTGCTGCATCTTACCTATGGATGTACTGGGCTGGAAATGCCTGTTTTGGGATTCTGCACAGAAAGAGTTTGCAAACTTCTGAATCCACACATGAGATTAACTCTGTCAGTTCAATGCACACATTGACAACCATTCAGTTAGATAGCTCCGTTTGGGTTTTAGAGGCAGATAATTCTCTGTACAGCCTAGGGTCCTATTCACTAGCGAATATCCAATCGCAGTTCCCAGAAGAAACGTGTTTCCAACTCTCAGAATCTAAATATAGATCAAACTACCTTACGTGAACAATCACACAGCAGAGCAGTTTCAAGGAAAAGTTTCTCCTGAGTTTTAGACGAAGTCTTACTGCTGCTTCTTACCTAAGGATGTACTTGGCTGGAAATGCCTGATTTGGGATTCTGCACAGAAAGGGTTTGCAAACTGCTGAATCCACACATGAGATTAACTCTGTCAGTTCAATGCACACATTGACAACCATTCAGATAGATAGCTCCATTTTGGTTTTAGACGCACATATTTCTCTGTACAGCCTATGGTCCCATTCACTAGGGAATATCCAATCGCAGTTCCAGGAAGAAACGTGTTTCTAACTCTCAGAATCTAAATATAGATCCAACTACCTTACGTGAACGATCACACAGCAGAGCAGTTTCAAGGAAAAGTTTCTCCTGACTTTTAGACGAAGTCTTACTGCTGCTTCTTACCTATGGATGTACTGGGCTGGAAATGCCTGTTTTGGGATTCTGCACAGAAAGGTATTGCAAACTGCTGAATATACACATGAGTATAACTCTTTCAGTTGAATGCACACATTGACAACCATTCAGTTAGATAGCTCCGTTTTGGTTTTAGACGCAGATGTTTCTCTGTACAGCTGATGGTCCCATTCACTTGGGAATATCCTAACGCAGCGCCTAGAAGAAACGTGTTTCTAATTCGCTGAATCTAAACATAGATTCAACTCTCTTAGGTGAACGAACGCACAGAATAGCAGCTTCAAAGAACGGTTTCTCCTGAGTTTTAGACGAATTCTTACTGCTGCTTCTTACCTATGGATGTACTGGGCTGGAAATCCCTGTTTTGGGATACTGCACAGAAACTGTTACAAACTGCTGAATTCACACATGAGATTATCTCAGTCAGTTCAATGCACACATTGACAACCATTCAGTTAGATAGCTCCGTTTGGGTTTTAGAAGCAGATATTTCTCTGTACAGCCTATGGTCACATTCATTAGGGAATATCCAAACGCAGCTCCTAGAAGAAACGTGTTTCTAACTCTCAGAATCAAAACATAGATTCAACTCTCTTACGTGAACGATCACACCACAGAGCAGTTTCAAGAAATAGTTTCTCCTGAGTTTTAGACGAAGTCTTACTGCTGCTTCTTACCTATGGATACACTGGGTTGGAATGCCTTTCTTGGGATTCTGCACAGAAAGTGTTTGAAAGCTGCTGAATCCACACATGAGTTTAACTCTGTCAGTTGAATGCACACATTGAAAACCATTCAGTTAGGTAGCTCCATTTTGGTTTTAGAAGCAGATATTTCTCTGTGCATACTATGGTCCCATTCACTCGGGAATATCCAAACGCAGCTCCTAAAAGAATCGTCTTTCTAACTCGCTGAATCTAAACAGAGATTCTACTCTTTTAGGTGAACGAACGCACAGCAGAGCAGTTTGACGGAAACAATTCTCTTGAGTTTTAGACGAATTCTTAGTCCTGTTTCTTACATATGCCGGTGTAGGGCTAGGAATGCCTGATTTAGGATTCTTCACAGAAAGGGTTTCCGAACTGCTGATTCCACACATGAGTTTACCTCTGTCAGTTGAATGCAAACATTGGCCACCATTCAGTTGGATAGCTCCGTTTTGGTTTTAGAAGCAGATATTTCTCTGTGCAGCCAATGGTCCCATTCACTCGGGAATATCCCAACGCAGCTCCTAGAAGAAACGTGTTTCTAACTCGCTGAATATAAACATGGATTCAACTCTCTTAGGTGAACGAATGCACAGCATAGCAGTTTCATGGAAACGTTTCTCCTGAGTTTTAGATGAATTCTTACTGCTGCTTCTAACCTATGGATGTACTGGGCTGGAAATGCCTGATTTGGGATTCTGCACAGAAAGGTATTGCAAACTGCTGAATATACACATGAGTATAACTCTTTCAGTTGAATGCACACATTGACAACCGTTCAGTTAGATAGTTCCGTTTTGGTTTCAGACGCAGATGTTTCTCTGTACAGCTGATGGTCCCATTCACTTGGGAATATCCTAACGCATCTCCTAGAAGAAACGTGTTTCTAATTCTCTGAATCTAAACGTAGATTCAACTCTCTTAGGTGAACGAACGCACAGCATAGCAGTTTCAAGGAAAAGTTTCTCCTGAGTTTTTGACGAAGTCTTACTGCTTCTTCTTACCTATGGATGTACTGGGCTGGAAATGCCTGTTTTGGGATTCTGCACAGAAAGTGTTTGAAAACTGCTGAATCCACACATGAGTTTAACTCTGTCAGTTGAATGAACACATTGACAACCATTCAGTTAGAGAGCTCTTTTTTGGTTTTAGAAGCAGATATTTCTCTGTGCAGCCTATGGTCATATTCACTCGGGAATATCCCAACGCGACTCCTAGAAGAAACGTGTTTCTAACTCGCTAAATCTAAACACAGATTCAACTCTCTTCGGTGAACGAACGCACAGCAGAGCAGTTTGACGGAAACGTTTCTCCTGAGTTTTAGATGAATTCTTAGTGCTGCTTCTTACCTATGGATGTAGTGGGCTGGAAATGCCTGTTTTGGGATTCTGCACAGAAAGGGTTTGCAAACTGATGAATCCACATATGAGATTAACTCCGTCAGTTCAATGCACACATTGAAAAGCATTCAGTTAGATAGCTCCGTTTTGGTTGTAGAAGCAGATGTTTCTCTGTACAGCTGATGGTCCCATTCACTTGGGAATATCCTAACGCAGCTCCTACAAGAAACGTGTTTCTAATTCGCTGAATCTAAACATAGATTCAACTCTCTTAGGTGAACGAAGGCACAGCATAGCAGTTTCAAGGAAAGGTTTCTCCTGAATTTTAGAAGAAGTCTTACTGCTGCTTCTTACCTATGGATGTACTGGGCGGGAAATGCCTGTTTTGGGATTCTCCACAGAAAGGGTTTTCAAAATCCTGAATCCACACAAGACATTAACTCATTCAGTTCAATGCACACATTGACAACCATTCAGTTAGATAGCTCCGTTTAGGTTTTAGAAGCAGATATTTCTCTGTGCAGCCTATGGTCCCATTCACTCGGGAATGCCCCAACGCAGCTCCTAGAAAAATCGTGTTTCTAACTCGCTGAATCTAAACATAGATTCAACCCCTTTAGGTGAACGAACGCACAGCAGAGCAGTTTGACGGAAACGCTTCTCCTGAGTTTTAGACGAAGTCTTACTGCTGCATCTTACCTATGGATGTACTGGGCTGGAAATGCCTGTTTTGGGATTCTGCACAGAAAGAGTTTGCAAACTTCTGAATCCACACATGAGATTAACTCTGTCAGTTCAATGCACACATTGACAACCATTCAGTTAGATAGCTCCGTTTGGGTTTTAGAGGCAGATAATTCTCTGTACAGCCTAGGGTCCTATTCACTAGCGAATATCCAATCGCAGTTCCCAGAAGAAACGTGTTTCCAACTCTCAGAATCTAAATATAGATCAAACTACCTTACGTGAACAATCACACAGCAGAGCAGTTTCAAGGAAAAGTTTCTCCTGAGTTTTAGACGAAGTCTTACTGCTGCTTCTTACCTAAGGATGTACTTGGCTGGAAATGCCTGATTTGGGATTCTGCACAGAAAGGGTTTGCAAACTGCTGAATCCACACATGAGATTAACTCTGTCAGTTCAATGCACACATTGACAACCATTCAGATAGATAGCTCCATTTTGGTTTTAGACGCACATATTTCTCTGTACAGCCTATGGTCCCATTCACTAGGGAATATCCAATCGCAGTTCCAGGAAGAAACGTGTTTCTAACTCTCAGAATCTAAATATAGATCCAACTACCTTACGTGAACGATCACACAGCAGAGCAGTTTCAAGGAAAAGTTTCTCCTGACTTTTAGACGAAGTCTTACTGCTGCTTCTTACCTATGGATGTACTGGGCTGGAAATGCCTGTTTTGGGATTCTGCACAGAAAGGTATTGCAAACTGCTGAATATACACATGAGTATAACTCTTTCAGTTGAATGCACACATTGACAACCATTCAGTTAGATAGCTCCGTTTTGGTTTTAGACGCAGATGTTTCTCTGTACAGCTGATGGTCCCATTCACTTGGGAATATCCTAACGCAGCGCCTAGAAGAAACGTGTTTCTAATTCGCTGAATCTAAACATAGATTCAACTCTCTTAGGTGAACGAACGCACAGAATAGCAGTTTCAAAGAACGGTTTCTCCTGAGTTTTAGACGAATTCTTACTGCTGCTTCTTACCTATGGATTTACTGGGCTGGAAATCCTTGTTTTGGGATACTGCACAGAAACTGTTACAAACTGCTGAATTCACACATGAGATTATCTCAGTCAGTTCAATGCACACATTGACAACCATTCAGTTAGATAGCTCCGTTTGGGTTTTAGAAGCAGATATTTCTCTGTACAGCCTATGGTCACATTCATTAGGGCATATCCAAACGCAGCTCCTAGAAGAAACGTGTTTCTAACTCTCAGAATCAAAACATAGATTCAACTCTCTTACGTGAACGATCACACCACAGAGCAGTTTCAAGAAATAGTTTCTCCTGAGTTTTAGACGAAGTCTTACTGCTGCTTCTTACCTATGGATACACTGGGTTGGAATGCCTTTCTTGGGATTCTGCACAGAAAGTGTTTGAAAGCTGCTGAATCCACACATGAGTTTAACTCTGTCAGTTGAATGCACACATTGAAAACCATTCAGTTAGGTAGCTCCATTTTGGTTTTAGAAGCAGATATTTCTCTGTGCATACTATGGTCCCATTCACTCGGGAATATCCAAACGCAGCTCCTAAAAGAATCGTCTTTCTAACTCGCTGAATCTAAACAGAGATTCTACTCTTTTAGGTGAACGAACGCACAGCAGAGCAGTTTGACGGAAACAATTCTCTTGAGTTTTAGACGAATTCTTAGTCCTGTTTCTTACATATGCCGGTGTAGGGCTAGGAATGCCTGATTTAGGATTCTTCACAGAAAGGGTTTCCGAACTGCTGATTCCACACATGAGTTTACCTCTGTCAGTTGAATGCAAACATTGGCCACCATTCAGTTGGATAGCTCCGTTTTGGTTTTAGAAGCAGATATTTCTCTGTGCAGCCAATGGTCCCATTCACTTGGGAATATCCCAACGCAGCTCCTAGAAGAAACGTGTTTCTAACTCGCTGAATATAAACATGGATTCAACTCTCTTAGGTGAACGAATGCACAGCATAGCAGTTTCATGGAAACGTTTCTCCTGAGTTTTAGATGAATTCTTACTGCTGCTTCTAACCTATGGATGTACTGGGCTGGAAATGCCTGATTTGGGATTCTGCACAGAAAGGTATTGCAAACTGCTGAATATACACATGAGTATAACTCTTTCAGTTGAATGCACACATTGACAACCGTTCAGTTAGATAGTTCCGTTTTGGTTTCAGACGCAGATGTTTCTCTGTACAGCTGATGGTCCCATTCACTTGGGAATATCCTAACGCATCTCCTAGAAGAAACGTGTTTCTAATTCTCTGAATCTAAACGTAGATTCAACTCTCTTAGGTGAACGAACGCACAGCATAGCAGTTTCAAGGAAAAGTTTCTCCTGAGTTTTTGACGAAGTCTTACTGCTTCTTCTTACCTATGGATGTACTGGGCTGGAAATGCCTGTTTTGGGATTCTGCACAGAAAGTGTTTGAAAACTGCTGAATCCACACATGAGTTTAACTCTGTCAGTTGAATGAACACATTGACAACCATTCAGTTAGAGAGCTCTTTTTTGGTTTTAGAAGCAGATATTTCTCTGTGCAGCCTATGGTCATATTCACTCGGGAATATCCCAACGCGACTCCTAGAAGAAACGTGTTTCTAACTCGCTAAATCTAAACACAGATTCAACTCTCTTCGGTGAACGAACGCACAGCAGAGCAGTTTGACGGAAACGTTTCTCCTGAGTTTTAGATGAATTCTTAGTGCTGCTTGTTACCTATGGATGTAGTGGGCTGGAAATGCCTGTTTTGGGATTCTGCACAGAAAGGGTTTGCAAACTGATGAATCCACATATGAGATTAACTCCGTCAGTTCAATGCACACATTGAAAAGCATTCAGTTAGATAGCTCCGTTTTGGTTGTAGAAGCAGATGTTTCTCTGTACAGCTGATGGTCCCATTCACTTGGGAATATCCTAACGCAGCTCCTACAAGAAACGTGTTTCTAATTCGCTGAATCTAAACATAGATTCAACTCTCTTAGGTGAACGAAGGCACAGCATAGCAGTTTCAAGGAAAGGTTTCTCCTGAATTTTAGAAGAAGTCTTACTGCTGCTTCTTACCTATGGATGTACTGGGCGGGAAATGCCTGTTTTGGGATTCTCCACAGAAAGGGTTTTCAAAATCCTGAATCCACACAAGACATTAACTCATTCAGTTCAATGCACACATTGACAACCATTCAGTTAGATAGCTCCGTTTAGGTTTTAGAAGCAGATATTTCTCTGTGCAGCCTATGGTCCCATTCACTCGGGAATGCCCCAACGCAGCTCCTAGAAAAATCGTGTTTCTAACTCGCTGAATCTAAACATAGATTCAACCCCTTTAGGTGAACGAACGCACAGCAGAGCAGTTTGACGGAAACGCTTCTCCTGAGTTTTAGACGAAGTCTTACTGCTGCATCTTACCTATGGATGTACTGGGCTGGAAATGCCTGTTTTGGGATTCTGCACAGAAAGAGTTTGCAAACTTCTGAATCCACACATGAGATTAACTCTGTCAGTTCAATGCACACATTGACAACCATTCAGTTAGATAGCTCCGTTTGGGTTTTAGAGGCAGATAATTCTCTGTACAGCCTAGGGTCCTATTCACTAGCGAATATCCAATCGCAGTTCCCAGAAGAAACGTGTTTCCAACTCTCAGAATCTAAATATAGATCAAACTACCTTACGTGAACAATCACACAGCAGAGCAGTTTCAAGGAAAAGTTTCTCCTGAGTTTTAGACGAAGTCTTACTGCTGCTTCTTACCTAAGGATGTACTTGGCTGGAAATGCCTGATTTGGGATTCTGCACAGAAAGGGTTTGCAAACTGCTGAATCCACACATGAGATTAACTCT
The DNA here is from genome assembly GCF_030222135.1 of Aotus nancymaae. NCBI lineage: Eukaryota > Metazoa > Chordata > Mammalia > Primates > Aotidae > Aotus > Aotus nancymaae. Next base: position 60,457 of record NW_026988858.1, read on the forward strand.
GTCAGTTCAATGCACACATTGACAACCATTCAGATAGATAGCTCCATTTTGGTTTTAGACGCACATATTTCTCTGTACAGCCTATGGTCCCATTCACTAGGGAATATCCAATCGCAGTTCCAGGAAGAAACGTGTTTCTAACTCTCAGAATCTAAATATAGATCCAACTACCTTACGTGAACGATCACACAGCAGAGCAGTTTCAAGGAAAAGTTTCTCCTGACTTTTAGACGAAGTCTTACTGCTGCTTCTTACCTATGGATGTACTGGGCTGGAAATGCCTGTTTTGGGATTCTGCACAGAAAGGTATTGCAAACTGCTGAATATACACATGAGTATAACTCTTTCAGTTGAATGCACACATTGACAACCATTCAGTTAGATAGCTCCGTTTTGGTTTTAGACGCAGATGTTTCTCTGTACAGCTGATGGTCCCATTCACTTGGGAATATCCTAACGCAGCGCCTAGAAGAAACGTGTTTCTAATTCGCTGAATCTAAACATAGATTCAACTCTCTTAGGTGAACGAACGCACAGAATAGCAGTTTCAAAGAACGGTTTCTCCTGAGTTTTAGACGAATTCTTACTGCTGCTTCTTACCTATGGATTTACTGGGCTGGAAATCCTTGTTTTGGGATACTGCACAGAAACTGTTACAAACTGCTGAATTCACACATGAGATTATCTCAGTCAGTTCAATGCACACATTGACAACCATTCAGTTAGATAGCTCCGTTTGGGTTTTAGAAGCAGATATTTCTCTGTACAGCCTATGGTCACATTCATTAGGGCATATCCAAACGCAGCTCCTAGAAGAAACGTGTTTCTAACTCTCAGAATCAAAACATAGATTCAACTCTCTTACGTGAACGATCACACCACAGAGCAGTTTCAAGAAATAGTTTCTCCTGAGTTTTAGACGAAGTCTTACTGCTGCTTCTTACCTATGGATACACTGGGTTGGAATGCCTTTCTTGGGATTCTGCACAGAAAGTGTTTGAAAGCTGCTGAATCCACACATGAGTTTAACTCTGTCAGTTGAATGCACACATTGAAAACCATTCAGTTAGGTAGCTCCATTTTGGTTTTAGAAGCAGATATTTCTCTGTGCATACTATGGTCCCATTCACTCGGGAATATCCAAACGCAGCTCCTAAAAGAATCGTCTTTCTAACTCGCTGAATCTAAACAGAGATTCTACTCTTTTAGGTGAACGAACGCACAGCAGAGCAGTTTGACGGAAACAATTCTCTTGAGTTTTAGACGAATTCTTAGTCCTGTTTCTTACATATGCCGGTGTAGGGCTAGGAATGCCTGATTTAGGATTCTTCACAGAAAGGGTTTCCGAACTGCTGATTCCACACATGAGTTTACCTCTGTCAGTTGAATGCAAACATTGGCCACCATTCAGTTGGATAGCTCCGTTTTGGTTTTAGAAGCAGATATTTCTCTGTGCAGCCAATGGTCCCATTCACTTGGGAATATCCCAACGCAGCTCCTAGAAGAAACGTGTTTCTAACTCGCTGAATATAAACATGGATTCAACTCTCTTAGGTGAACGAATGCACAGCATAGCAGTTTCATGGAAACGTTTCTCCTGAGTTTTAGATGAATTCTTACTGCTGCTTCTAACCTATGGATGTACTGGGCTGGAAATGCCTGATTTGGGATTCTGCACAGAAAGGTATTGCAAACTGCTGAATATACACATGAGTATAACTCTTTCAGTTGAATGCACACATTGACAACCGTTCAGTTAGATAGTTCCGTTTTGGTTTCAGACGCAGATGTTTCTCTGTACAGCTGATGGTCCCATTCACTTGGGAATATCCTAACGCATCTCCTAGAAGAAACGTGTTTCTAATTCTCTGAATCTAAACGTAGATTCAACTCTCTTAGGTGAACGAACGCACAGCATAGCAGTTTCAAGGAAAAGTTTCTCCTGAGTTTTTGACGAAGTCTTACTGCTTCTTCTTACCTATGGATGTACTGGGCTGGAAATGCCTGTTTTGGGATTCTGCACAGAAAGTGTTTGAAAACTGCTGAATCCACACATGAGTTTAACTCTGTCAGTTGAATGAACACATTGACAACCATTCAGTTAGAGAGCTCTTTTTTGGTTTTAGAAGCAGATATTTCTCTGTGCAGCCTATGGTCATATTCACTCGGGAATATCCCAACGCGACTCCTAGAAGAAACGTGTTTCTAACTCGCTAAATCTAAACACAGATTCAACTCTCTTCGGTGAACGAACGCACAGCAGAGCAGTTTGACGGAAACGTTTCTCCTGAGTTTTAGATGAATTCTTAGTGCTGCTTGTTACCTATGGATGTAGTGGGCTGGAAATGCCTGTTTTGGGATTCTGCACAGAAAGGGTTTGCAAACTGATGAATCCACATATGAGATTAACTCCGTCAGTTCAATGCACACATTGAAAAGCATTCAGTTAGATAGCTCCGTTTTGGTTGTAGAAGCAGATGTTTCTCTGTACAGCTGATGGTCCCATTCACTTGGGAATATCCTAACGCAGCTCCTACAAGAAACGTGTTTCTAATTCGCTGAATCTAAACATAGATTCAACTCTCTTAGGTGAACGAAGGCACAGCATAGCAGTTTCAAGGAAAGGTTTCTCCTGAATTTTAGAAGAAGTCTTACTGCTGCTTCTTACCTATGGATGTACTGGGCGGGAAATGCCTGTTTTGGGATTCTCCACAGAAAGGGTTTTCAAAATCCTGAATCCACACAAGACATTAACTCATTCAGTTCAATGCACACATTGACAACCATTCAGTTAGATAGCTCCGTTTAGGTTTTAGAAGCAGATATTTCTCTGTGCAGCCTATGGTCCCATTCACTCGGGAATGCCCCAACGCAGCTCCTAGAAAAATCGTGTTTCTAACTCGCTGAATCTAAACATAGATTCAACCCCTTTAGGTGAACGAACGCACAGCAGAGCAGTTTGACGGAAACGCTTCTCCTGAGTTTTAGACGAAGTCTTACTGCTGCATCTTACCTATGGATGTACTGGGCTGGAAATGCCTGTTTTGGGATTCTGCACAGAAAGAGTTTGCAAACTTCTGAATCCACACATGAGATTAACTCTGTCAGTTCAATGCACACATTGACAACCATTCAGTTAGATAGCTCCGTTTGGGTTTTAGAGGCAGATAATTCTCTGTACAGCCTAGGGTCCTATTCACTAGCGAATATCCAATCGCAGTTCCCAGAAGAAACGTGTTTCCAACTCTCAGAATCTAAATATAGATCAAACTACCTTACGTGAACAATCACACAGCAGAGCAGTTTCAAGGAAAAGTTTCTCCTGAGTTTTAGACGAAGTCTTACTGCTGCTTCTTACCTAAGGATGTACTTGGCTGGAAATGCCTGATTTGGGATTCTGCACAGAAAGGGTTTGCAAACTGCTGAATCCACACATGAGATTAACTCTGTCAGTTCAATGCACACATTGACAACCATTCAGATAGATAGCTCCATTTTGGTTTTAGACGCACATATTTCTCTGTACAGCCTATGGTCCCATTCACTAGGGAATATCCAATCGCAGTTCCAGGAAGAAACGTGTTTCTAACTCTCAGAATCTAAATATAGATCCAACTACCTTACGTGAACGATCACACAGCAGAGCAGTTTCAAGGAAAAGTTTCTCCTGACTTTTAGACGAAGTCTTACTGCTGCTTCTTACCTATGGATGTACTGGGCTGGAAATGCCTGTTTTGGGATTCTGCACAGAAAGGTATTGCAAACTGCTGAATATACACATGAGTATAACTCTTTCAGTTGAATGCACACATTGACAACCATTCAGTTAGATAGCTCCGTTTTGGTTTTAGACGCAGATGTTTCTCTGTACAGCTGATGGTCCCATTCACTTGGGAATATCCTAACGCAGCGCCTAGAAGAAACGTGTTTCTAATTCGCTGAATCTAAACATAGATTCAACTCTCTTAGGTGAACGAACGCACAGAATAGCAGTTTCAAAGAACGGTTTCTCCTGAGTTTTAGACGAATTCTTACTGCTGCTTCTTACCTATGGATTTACTGGGCTGGAAATCCTTGTTTTGGGATACTGCACAGAAACTGTTACAAACTGCTGAATTCACACATGAGATTATCTCAGTCAGTTCAATGCACACATTGACAACCATTCAGTTAGATAGCTCCGTTTGGGTTTTAGAAGCAGATATTTCTCTGTACAGCCTATGGTCACATTCATTAGGGCATATCCAAACGCAGCTCCTAGAAGAAACGTGTTTCTAACTCTCAGAATCAAAACATAGATTCAACTCTCTTACGTGAACGATCACACCACAGAGCAGTTTCAAGAAATAGTTTCTCCTGAGTTTTAGACGAAGTCTTACTGCTGCTTCTTACCTATGGATACACTGGGTTGGAATGCCTTTCTTGGGATTCTGCACAGAAAGTGTTTGAAAGCTGCTGAATCCACACATGAGTTTAACTCTGTCAGTTGAATGCACACATTGAAAACCATTCAGTTAGGTAGCTCCATTTTGGTTTTAGAAGCAGATATTTCTCTGTGCATACTATGGTCCCATTCACTCGGGAATATCCAAACGCAGCTCCTAAAAGAATCGTCTTTCTAACTCGCTGAATCTAAACAGAGATTCTACTCTTTTAGGTGAACGAACGCACAGCAGAGCAGTTTGACGGAAACAATTCTCTTGAGTTTTAGACGAATTCTTAGTCCTGTTTCTTACATATGCCGGTGTAGGGCTAGGAATGCCTGATTTAGGATTCTTCACAGAAAGGGTTTCCGAACTGCTGATTCCACACATGAGTTTACCTCTGTCAGTTGAATGCAAACATTGGCCACCATTCAGTTGGATAGCTCCGTTTTGGTTTTAGAAGCAGATATTTCTCTGTGCAGCCAATGGTCCCATTCACTTGGGAATATCCCAACGCAGCTCCTAGAAGAAACGTGTTTCTAACTCGCTGAATATAAACATGGATTCAACTCTCTTAGGTGAACGAATGCACAGCATAGCAGTTTCATGGAAACGTTTCTCCTGAGTTTTAGATGAATTCTTACTGCTGCTTCTAACCTATGGATGTACTGGGCTGGAAATGCCTGATTTGGGATTCTGCACAGAAAGGTATTGCAAACTGCTGAATATACACATGAGTATAACTCTTTCAGTTGAATGCACACATTGACAACCGTTCAGTTAGATAGTTCCGTTTTGGTTTCAGACGCAGATGTTTCTCTGTACAGCTGATGGTCCCATTCACTTGGGAATATCCTAACGCATCTCCTAGAAGAAACGTGTTTCTAATTCTCTGAATCTAAACGTAGATTCAACTCTCTTAGGTGAACGAACGCACAGCATAGCAGTTTCAAGGAAAAGTTTCTCCTGAGTTTTTGACGAAGTCTTACTGCTTCTTCTTACCTATGGATGTACTGGGCTGGAAATGCCTGTTTTGGGATTCTGCACAGAAAGTGTTTGAAAACTGCTGAATCCACACATGAGTTTAACTCTGTCAGTTGAATGAACACATTGACAACCATTCAGTTAGAGAGCTCTTTTTTGGTTTTAGAAGCAGATATTTCTCTGTGCAGCCTATGGTCATATTCACTCGGGAATATCCCAACGCGACTCCTAGAAGAAACGTGTTTCTAACTCGCTAAATCTAAACACAGATTCAACTCTCTTCGGTGAACGAACGCACAGCAGAGCAGTTTGACGGAAACGTTTCTCCTGAGTTTTAGATGAATTCTTAGTGCTGCTTGTTACCTATGGATGTAGTGGGCTGGAAATGCCTGTTTTGGGATTCTGCACAGAAAGGGTTTGCAAACTGATGAATCCACATATGAGATTAACTCCGTCAGTTCAATGCACACATTGAAAAGCATTCAGTTAGATAGCTCCGTTTTGGTTGTAGAAGCAGATGTTTCTCTGTACAGCTGATGGTCCCATTCACTTGGGAATATCCTAACGCAGCTCCTACAAGAAACGTGTTTCTAATTCGCTGAATCTAAACATAGATTCAACTCTCTTAGGTGAACGAAGGCACAGCATAGCAGTTTCAAGGAAAGGTTTCTCCTGAATTTTAGAAGAAGTCTTACTGCTGCTTCTTACCTATGGATGTACTGGGCGGGAAATGCCTGTTTTGGGATTCTCCACAGAAAGGGTTTTCAAAATCCTGAATCCACACAAGACATTAACTCATTCAGTTCAATGCACACATTGACACCCATTCAGTTAGATAGCTCCGTTTAGGTTTTAGAAGCAGATATTTCTCTGTGCAGCCTATGGTCCCATTCACTCGGGAATGCCCCAACGCAGCTCCTAGAAAAATCGTGTTTCTAACTCGCTGAATCTAAACATAGATTCAACCCCTTTAGGTGAACGAACGCACAGCAGAGCAGTTTGACGGAAACGCTTCTCCTGAGTTTTAGACGAAGTCTTACTGCTGCATCTTACCTATGGATGTACTGGGCTGGAAATGCCTGTTTTGGGATTCTGCACAGAAAGAGTTTGCAAACTTCTGAATCCACACATGAGATTAACTCTGTCAGTTCAATGCACACATTGACAACCATTCAGTTAGATAGCTCCGTTTGGGTTTTAGAGGCAGATAATTCTCTGTACAGCCTAGGGTCCTATTCACTAGCGAATATCCAATCGCAGTTCCCAGAAGAAACGTGTTTCCAACTCTCAGAATCTAAATATAGATCAAACTACCTTACGTGAACAATCACACAGCAGAGCAGTTTCAAGGAAAAGTTTCTCCTGAGTTTTAGACGAAGTCTTACTGCTGCTTCTTACCTAAGGATGTACTTGGCTGGAAATGCCTGATTTGGGATTCTGCACAGAAAGGGTTTGCAAACTGCTGAATCCACACATGAGATTAACTCTGTCAGTTCAATGCACACATTGACAACCATTCAGATAGATAGCTCCATTTTGGTTTTAGACGCACATATTTCTCTGTACAGCCTATGGTCCCATTCACTAGGGAATATCCAATCGCAGTTCCAGGGAGAAACGTGTTTCTAACTCTCAGAATCTAAATATAGATCCAACTACCTTACGTGAACGATCACACAGCAGAGCAGTTTCAAGGAAAAGTTTCTCCTGACTTTTAGACGAAGTCTTACTGCTGCTTCTTACCTATGGATGTACTGGGCTGGAAATGCCTGTTTTGGGATTCTGCACAGAAAGGTATTGCAAACTGCTGAATATACACATGAGTATAACTCTTTCAGTTGAATGCACACATTGACAACCATTCAGTTAGATAGCTCCGTTTTGGTTTTAGACGCAGATGTTTCTCTGTACAGCTGATGGTCCCATTCACTTGGGAATATCCTAACGCAGCGCCTAGAAGAAACGTGTTTCTAATTCGCTGAATCTAAACATAGATTCAACTCTCTTAGGTGAACGAACGCACAGAATAGCAGTTTCAAAGAACGGTTTCTCCTGAGTTTTAGACGAATTCTTACTGCTGCTTCTTACCTATGGATGTACTGGGCTGGAAATCCCTGTTTTGGGATACTGCACAGAAACTGTTACAAACTGCTGAATTCACACATGAGAATATCTCAGTCAGTTCAATGCACACATTGACAACCATTCAGTTAGATAGCTCCGTTTGGGTTTTAGAAGCAGATATTTCTCTGTACAGCCTATGGTCACATTCATTAGGGAATATCCAAACGCAGCTCCTAGAAGAAACGTGTTTCTAACTCTCAGAATCAAAACATAGATTCAACTCTCTTACGTGAACGATCACAAAACAGAGCAGTTTCAAGAAATAGTTTCTCCTGAGTTTTAGACGAAGTCTTACTGCTGCTTCTTACCTATGGATACACTGGGTTGGAATGCCTTTCTTGGGATTCTGCACAGAAAGTGTTTGAAAGCTGCTGAATCCACACATGAGTTTAACTCTGTCAGTTGAATGCACACATTGAAAACCATTCAGTTAGGTAGCTCCATTTTGGTTTTAGAAGCAGATATTTCTCTGTGCATACTATGGTCCCATTCACTCGGGAATATCCAAACGCAGCTCCTAAAAGAATCGTCTTTCTAACTCGCTGAATCTAAACAGAGATTCTACTCTTTTAGGTGAACGAACGCACAGCAGAGCAGTTTGACGGAAACAATTCTCTTGAGTTTTAGACGAATACTTAGTCCTGTTTCTTACATATGCCGGTGTAGGGCTAGGAATGCCTGATTTAGGATTCTTCACAGAAAGGGTTTCCGAACTGCTGATTCCACACATGAGTTTACCTCTGTCAGTTGAATGCAAACATTGGCCACCATTCAGTTGGATAGCTCCGTTTTGGTTTTAGAAGCAGATATTTCTCTGTGCAGCCAATGGTCCCATTCACTCGGGAATATCCCAACGCAGCTCCTAGAAGAAACGTGTTTCTAACTCGCTGAATATAAACATGGATTCAACTCTCTTAGGTGAACGAATGCACAGCATAGCAGTTTCATGGAAACGTTTCTCCTGAGTTTTAGATGAATTCTTACTGCTGCTTCTAACCTATGGATGTACTGGGCTGGAAATGCCTGATTTGGGATTCTGCACAGAAAGGTATTGCAAACTGCTGAATATACACATGAGTATAACTCTTTCAGTTGAATGCACACATTGACAACCGTTCAGTTAGATAGTTCCGTTTTGGTTTCAGACGCAGATGTTTCTCTGTACAGCTGATGGTCCCATTCACTTGGGAATATCCTAACGCATCTCCTAGAAGAAACGTGTTTCTAATTCTCTGAATCTAAACGTAGATTCAACTCTCTTAGGTGAACGAACGCACAGCATAGCAGTTTCAAGGAAAAGTTTCTCCTGAGTTTTTGACGAAGTCTTACTGCTTCTTCTTACCTATGGATGTACTGGGCTGGAAATGCCTGTTTTGGGATTCTGCACAGAAAGTGTTTGAAAACTGCTGAATCCACACATGAGTTTAACTCTGTCAGTTGAATGAACACATTGACAACCATTCAGTTAGAGAGCTCTTTTTTGGTTTTAGAAGCAGATATTTCTCTGTGCAGCCTATGGTCATATTCACTCGGGAATATCCCAACGCGACTCCTAGAAGAAACGTGTTTCTAACTCGCTAAATCTAAACACAGATTCAACTCTCTTCGGTGAACGAACGCACAGCAGAGCAGTTTGACGGAAACGTTTCTCCTGAGTTTTAGATGAATTCTTAGTGCTGCTTCTTACCTATGGATGTAGTGGGCTGGAAATGCCTGTTTTGGGATTCTGCACAGAAAGGGTTTGCAAACTGATGAATCCACATATGAGATTAACTCCGTCAGTTCAATGCACACATTGAAAAGCATTCAGTTAGATAGCTCCGTTTTGGTTGTAGAAGCAGATGTTTCTCTGTACAGCTGATGGTCCCATTCACTTGGGAATATCCTAACGCAGCTCCTACAAGAAACGTGTTTCTAATTCGCTGAATCTAAACATAGATTCAACTCTCTTAGGTGAACGAAGGCACAGCATAGCAGTTTCAAGGAAAGGTTTCTCCTGAATTTTAGAAGAAGTCTTACTGCTGCTTCTTACCTATGGATGTACTGGGCGGGAAATGCCTGTTTTGGGATTCTCCACAGAAAGGGTTTTCAAAATCCTGAATCCACACAAGACATTAACTCATTCAGTTCAATGCACACATTGACAACCATTCAGTTAGATAGCTCCGTTTAGGTTTTAGAAGCAGATATTTCTCTGTGCAGCCTATGGTCCCATTCACTCGGGAATGCCCCAACGCAGCTCCTAGAAAAATCGTGTTTCTAACTCGCTGAATCTAAACATAGATTCAACCCCTTTAGGTGAACGAACGCACAGCAGAGCAGTTTGACGGAAACGCTTCTCCTGAGTTTTAGACGAAGTCTTACTGCTGCATCTTACCTATGGATGTACTGGGCTGGAAATGCCTGTTTTGGGATTCTGCACAGAAAGAGTTTGCAAACTTCTGAATCCACACATGAGATTAACTCTGTCAGTTCAATGCACACATTGACAACCATTCAGTTAGATAGCTCCGTTTGGGTTTTAGAGGCAGATAATTCTCTGTACAGCCTAGGGTCCTATTCACTAGCGAATATCCAATCGCAGTTCCCAGAAGAAACGTGTTTCCAACTCTCAGAATCTAAATATAGATCAAACTACCTTACGTGAACAATCACACAGCAGAGCAGTTTCAAGGAAAAGTTTCTCCTGAGTTTTAGACGAAGTCTTACTGCTGCTTCTTACCTAAGGATGTACTTGGCTGGAAATGCCTGATTTGGGATTCTGCACAGAAAGGGTTTGCAAACTGCTGAATCCACACATGAGATTAACTCTGTCAGTTCAATGCACACATTGACAACCATTCAGATAGATAGCTCCATTTTGGTTTTAGACGCACATATTTCTCTGTACAGCCTATGGTCCCATTCACTAGGGAATATCCAATCGCAGTTCCAGGAAGAAACGTGTTTCTAACTCTCAGAATCTAAATATAGATCCAACTACCTTACGTGAACGATCACACAGCAGAGCAGTTTCAAGGAAAAGTTTCTCCTGACTTTTAGACGAAGTCTTACTGCTGCTTCTTACCTATGGATGTACTGGGCTGGAAATGCCTGTTTTGGGATTCTGCACAGAAAGGTATTGCAAACTGCTGAATATACACATGAGTATAACTCTTTCAGTTGAATGCACACATTGACAACCATTCAGTTAGATAGCTCCGTTTTGGTTTTAGACGCAGATGTTTCTCTGTACAGCTGATGGTCCCATTCACTTGGGAATATCCTAACGCAGCGCCTAGAAGAAACGTGTTTCTAATTCGCTGAATCTAAACATAGATTCAACTCTCTTAGGTGAACGAACGCACAGAATAGCAGCTTCAAAGAACGGTTTCTCCTGAGTTTTAGACGAATTCTTACTGCTGCTTCTTACCTATGGATGTACTGGGCTGGAAATCCCTGTTTTGGGATACTGCACAGAAACTGTTACAAACTGCTGAATTCACACATGAGATTATCTCAGTCAGTTCAATGCACACATTGACAACCATTCAGTTAGATAGCTCCGTTTGGGTTTTAGAAGCAGATATTTCTCTGTACAGCCTATGGTCACATTCATTAGGGAATATCCAAACGCAGCTCCTAGAAGAAACGTGTTTCTAACTCTCAGAATCAAAACATAGATTCAACTCTCTTACGTGAACGATCACACCACAGAGCAGTTTCAAGAAATAGTTTCTCCTGAGTTTTAGACGAAGTCTTACTGCTGCTTCTTACCTATGGATACACTGGGTTGGAATGCCTTTCTTGGGATTCTGCACAGAAAGTGTTTGAAAGCTGCTGAATCCACACATGAGTTTAACTCTGTCAGTTGAATGCACACATTGAAAACCATTCAGTTAGGTAGCTCCATTTTGGTTTTAGAAGCAGATATTTCTCTGTGCATACTATGGTCCCATTCACTCGGGAATATCCAAACGCAGCTCCTAAAAGAATCGTCTTTCTAACTCGCTGAATCTAAACAGAGATTCTACTCTTTTAGGTGAACGAACGCACAGCAGAGCAGTTTGACGGAAACAATTCTCTTGAGTTTTAGACGAATTCTTAGTCCTGTTTCTTACATATGCCGGTGTAGGGCTAGGAATGCCTGATTTAGGATTCTTCACAGAAAGGGTTTCCGAACTGCTGATTCCACACATGAGTTTACCTCTGTCAGTTGAATGCAAACATTGGCCACCATTCAGTTGGATAGCTCCGTTTTGGTTTTAGAAGCAGATATTTCTCTGTGCAGCCAATGGTCCCATTCACTCGGGAATATCCCAACGCAGCTCCTAGAAGAAACGTGTTTCTAACTCGCTGAATATAAACATGGATTCAACTCTCTTAGGTGAACGAATGCACAGCATAGCAGTTTCATGGAAACGTTTCTCCTGAGTTTTAGATGAATTCTTACTGCTGCTTCTAACCTATGGATGTACTGGGCTGGAAATGCCTGATTTGGGATTCTGCACAGAAAGGTATTGCAAACTGCTGAATATACACATGAGTATAACTCTTTCAGTTGAATGCACACATTGACAACCGTTCAGTTAGATAGTTCCGTTTTGGTTTCAGACGCAGATGTTTCTCTGTACAGCTGATGGTCCCATTCACTTGGGAATATCCTAACGCATCTCCTAGAAGAAACGTGTTTCTAATTCTCTGAATCTAAACGTAGATTCAACTCTCTTAGGTGAACGAACGCACAGCATAGCAGTTTCAAGGAAAAGTTTCTCCTGAGTTTTTGACGAAGTCTTACTGCTTCTTCTTACCTATGGATGTACTGGGCTGGAAATGCCTGTTTTGGGATTCTGCACAGAAAGTGTTTGAAAACTGCTGAATCCACACATGAGTTTAACTCTGTCAGTTGAATGAACACATTGACAACCATTCAGTTAGAGAGCTCTTTTTTGGTTTTAGAAGCAGATATTTCTCTGTGCAGCCTATGGTCATATTCACTCGGGAATATCCCAACGCGACTCCTAGAAGAAACGTGTTTCTAACTCGCTAAATCTAAACACAGATTCAACTCTCTTCGGTGAACGAACGCACAGCAGAGCAGTTTGACGGAAACGTTTCTCCTGAGTTTTAGATGAATTCTTAGTGCTGCTTGTTACCTATGGATGTAGTGGGCTGGAAATGCCTGTTTTGGGATTCTGCACAGAAAGGGTTTGCAAACTGATGAATCCACATATGAGATTAACTCCGTCAGTTCAATGCACACATTGAAAAGCATTCAGTTAGATAGCTCCGTTTTGGTTGTAGAAGCAGATGTTTCTCTGTACAGCTGATGGTCCCATTCACTTGGGAATATCCTAACGCAGCTCCTACAAGAAACGTGTTTCTAATTCGCTGAATCTAAACATAGATTCAACTCTCTTAGGTGAACGAAGGCACAGCATAGCAGTTTCAAGGAAAGGTTTCTCCTGAATTTTAGAAGAAGTCTTACTGCTGCTTCTTACCTATGGATGTACTGGGCGGGAAATGCCTGTTTTGGGATTCTCCACAGAAAGGGTTTTCAAAATCCTGAATCCACACAAGACATTAACTCATTCAGTTCAATGCACACATTGACAACCATTCAGTTAGATAGCTCCGTTTAGGTTTTAGAAGCAGATATTTCTCTGTGCAGCCTATGGTCCCATTCACTCGGGAATGCCCCAACGCAGCTCCTAGAAAAATCGTGTTTCTAACTCGCTGAATCTAAACATAGATTCAACCCCTTTAGGTGAACGAACGCACAGCAGAGCAGTTTGACGGAAACGCTTCTCCTGAGTTTTAGACGAAGTCTTACTGCTGCATCTTACCTATGGATGTACTGGGCTGGAAATGCCTGTTTTGGGATTCTGCACAGAAAGAGTTTGCAAACTTCTGAATCCACACATGAGATTAACTCTGTCAGTTCAATGCACACATTGACAACCATTCAGTTAGATAGCTCCGTTTGGGTTTTAGAGGCAGATAATTCTCTGTACAGCCTAGGGTCCTATTCACTAGCGAATATCCAATCGCAGTTCCCAGAAGAAACGTGTTTCCAACTCTCAGAATCTAAATATAGATCAAACTACCTTACGTGAACAATCACACAGCAGAGCAGTTTCAAGGAAAAGTTTCTCCTGAGTTTTAGACGAAGTCTTACTGCTGCTTCTTACCTAAGGATGTACTTGGCTGGAAATGCCTGATTTGGGATTCTGCACAGAAAGGGTTTGCAAACTGCTGAATCCACACATGAGATTAACTCTGTCAGTTCAATGCACACATTGACAACCATTCAGATAGATAGCTCCATTTTGGTTTTAGACGCACATATTTCTCTGTACAGCCTATGGTCCCATTCACTAGGGAATATCCAATCGCAGTTCCAGGAAGAAACGTGTTTCTAACTCTCAGAATCTAAATATAGATCCAACTACCTTACGTGAACGATCACACAGCAGAGCAGTTTCAAGGAAAAGTTTCTCCTGACTTTTAGACGAAGTCTTACTGCTGCTTCTTACCTATGGATGTACTGGGCTGGAAATGCCTGTTTTGGGATTCTGCACAGAAAGGTATTGCAAACTGCTGAATATACACATGAGTATAACTCTTTCAGTTGAATGCACACATTGACAACCATTCAGTTAGATAGCTCCGTTTTGGTTTTAGACGCAGATGTTTCTCTGTACAGCTGATGGTCCCATTCACTTGGGAATATCCTAACGCAGCGCCTAGAAGAAACGTGTTTCTAATTCGCTGAATCTAAACATAGATTCAACTCTCTTAGGTGAACGAACGCACAGAATAGCAGTTTCAAAGAACGGTTTCTCCTGAGTTTTAGACGAATTCTTACTGCTGCTTCTTACCTATGGATTTACTGGGCTGGAAATCCTTGTTTTGGGATACTGCACAGAAACTGTTACAAACTGCTGAATTCACACATGAGATTATCTCAGTCAGTTCAATGCACACATTGACAACCATTCAGTTAGATAGCTCCGTTTGGGTTTTAGAAGCAGATATTTCTCTGTACAGCCTATGGTCACATTCATTAGGGCATATCCAAACGCAGCTCCTAGAAGAAACGTGTTTCTAACTCTCAGAATCAAAACATAGATTCAACTCTCTTACGTGAACGATCACACCACAGAGCAGTTTCAAGAAATAGTTTCTCCTGAGTTTTAGACGAAGTCTTACTGCTGCTTCTTACCTATGGATACACTGGGTTGGAATGCCTTTCTTGGGATTCTGCACAGAAAGTGTTTGAAAGCTGCTGAATCCACACATGAGTTTAACTCTGTCAGTTGAATGCACACATTGAAAACCATTCAGTTAGGTAGCTCCATTTTGGTTTTAGAAGCAGATATTTCTCTGTGCATACTATGGTCCCATTCACTCGGGAATATCCAAACGCAGCTCCTAAAAGAATCGTCTTTCTAACTCGCTGAATCTAAACAGAGATTCTACTCTTTTAGGTGAACGAACGCACAGCAGAGCAGTTTGACGGAAACAATTCTCTTGAGTTTTAGACGAATTCTTAGTCCTGTTTCTTACATATGCCGGTGTAGGGCTAGGAATGCCTGATTTAGGATTCTTCACAGAAAGGGTTTCCGAACTGCTGATTCCACACATGAGTTTACCTCTGTCAGTTGAATGCAAACATTGGCCACCATTCAGTTGGATAGCTCCGTTTTGGTTTTAGAAGCAGATATTTCTCTGTGCAGCCAATGGTCCCATTCACTTGGGAATATCCCAACGCAGCTCCTAGAAGAAACGTGTTTCTAACTCGCTGAATATAAACATGGATTCAACTCTCTTAGGTGAACGAATGCACAGCATAGCAGTTTCATGGAAACGTTTCTCCTGAGTTTTAGATGAATTCTTACTGCTGCTTCTAACCTATGGATGTACTGGGCTGGAAATGCCTGATTTGGGATTCTGCACAGAAAGGTATTGCAAACTGCTGAATATACACATGAGTATAACTCTTTCAGTTGAATGCACACATTGACAACCGTTCAGTTAGATAGTTCCGTTTTGGTTTCAGACGCAGATGTTTCTCTGTACAGCTGATGGTCCCATTCACTTGGGAATATCCTAACGCATCTCCTAGAAGAAACGTGTTTCTAATTCTCTGAATCTAAACGTAGATTCAACTCTCTTAGGTGAACGAACGCACAGCATAGCAGTTTCAAGGAAAAGTTTCTCCTGAGTTTTTGACGAAGTCTTACTGCTTCTTCTTACCTATGGATGTACTGGGCTGGAAATGCCTGTTTTGGGATTCTGCACAGAAAGTGTTTGAAAACTGCTGAATCCACACATGAGTTTAACTCTGTCAGTTGAATGAACACATTGACAACCATTCAGTTAGAGAGCTCTTTTTTGGTTTTAGAAGCAGATATTTCTCTGTGCAGCCTATGGTCATATTCACTCGGGAATATCCCAACGCGACTCCTAGAAGAAACGTGTTTCTAACTCGCTAAATCTAAACACAGATTCAACTCTCTTCGGTGAACGAACGCACAGCAGAGCAGTTTGACGGAAACGTTTCTCCTGAGTTTTAGATGAATTCTTAGTGCTGCTTGTTACCTATGGATGTAGTGGGCTGGAAATGCCTGTTTTGGGATTCTGCACAGAAAGGGTTTGCAAACTGATGAATCCACATATGAGATTAACTCCGTCAGTTCAATGCACACATTGAAAAGCATTCAGTTAGATAGCTCCGTTTTGGTTGTAGAAGCAGATGTTTCTCTGTACAGCTGATGGTCCCATTCACTTGGGAATATCCTAACGCAGCTCCTACAAGAAACGTGTTTCTAATTCGCTGAATCTAAACATAGATTCAACTCTCTTAGGTGAACGAAGGCACAGCATAGCAGTTTCAAGGAAAGGTTTCTCCTGAATTTTAGAAGAAGTCTTACTGCTGCTTCTTACCTATGGATGTACTGGGCGGGAAATGCCTGTTTTGGGATTCTCCACAGAAAGGGTTTTCAAAATCCTGAATCCACACAAGACATTAACTCATTCAGTTCAATGCACACATTGACAACCATTCAGTTAGATAGCTCCGTTTAGGTTTTAGAAGCAGATATTTCTCTGTGCAGCCTATGGTCCCATTCACTCGGGAATGCCCCAACGCAGCTCCTAGAAAAATCGTGTTTCTAACTCGCTGAATCTAAACATAGATTCAACCCCTTTAGGTGAACGAACGCACAGCAGAGCAGTTTGACGGAAACGCTTCTCCTGAGTTTTAGACGAAGTCTTACTGCTGCATCTTACCTATGGATGTACTGGGCTGGAAATGCCTGTTTTGGGATTCTGCACAGAAAGAGTTTGCAAACTTCTGAATCCACACATGAGATTAACTCTGTCAGTTCAATGCACACATTGACAACCATTCAGTTAGATAGCTCCGTTTGGGTTTTAGAGGCAGATAATTCTCTGTACAGCCTAGGGTCCTATTCACTAGCGAATATCCAATCGCAGTTCCCAGAAGAAACGTGTTTCCAACTCTCAGAATCTAAATATAGATCAAACTACCTTACGTGAACAATCACACAGCAGAGCAGTTTCAAGGAAAAGTTTCTCCTGAGTTTTAGACGAAGTCTTACTGCTGCTTCTTACCTAAGGATGTACTTGGCTGGAAATGCCTGATTTGGGATTCTGCACAGAAAGGGTTTGCAAACTGCTGAATCCACACATGAGATTAACTCTGTCAGTTCAATGCACACATTGACAACCATTCAGATAGATAGCTCCATTTTGGTTTTAGACGCACATATTTCTCTGTACAGCCTATGGTCCCATTCACTAGGGAATATCCAATCGCAGTTCCAGGAAGAAACGTGTTTCTAACTCTCAGAATCTAAATATAGATCCAACTACCTTACGTGAACGATCACACAGCAGAGCAGTTTCAAGGAAAAGTTTCTCCTGACTTTTAGACGAAGTCTTACTGCTGCTTCTTACCTATGGATGTACTGGGCTGGAAATGCCTGTTTTGGGATTCTGCACAGAAAGGTATTGCAAACTGCTGAATATACACATGAGTATAACTCTTTCAGTTGAATGCACACATTGACAACCATTCAGTTAGATAGCTCCGTTTTGGTTTTAGACGCAGATGTTTCTCTGTACAGCTGATGGTCCCATTCACTTGGGAATATCCTAACGCAGCGCCTAGAAGAAACGTGTTTCTAATTCGCTGAATCTAAACATAGATTCAACTCTCTTAGGTGAACGAACGCACAGAATAGCAGTTTCAAAGAACGGTTTCTCCTGAGTTTTAGACGAATTCTTACTGCTGCTTCTTACCTATGGATGTACTGGGCTGGAAATCCTTGTTTTGGGATACTGCACAGAAACTGTTACAAACTGCTGAATTCACACATGAGATTATCTCAGTCAGTTCAATGCACACATTGACAACCATTCAGTTAGATAGCTCCGTTTGGGTTTTAGAAGCAGATATTTCTCTGTACAGCCTATGGTCACATTCATTAGGGCATATCCAAACGCAGCTCCTAGAAGAAACGTGTTTCTAACTCTCAGAATCAAAACATAGATTCAACTCTCTTACGTGAACGATCACACCACAGAGCAGTTTCAAGAAATAGTTTCTCCTGAGTTTTAGACGAAGTCTTACTGCTGCTTCTTACCTATGGATACACTGGGTTGGAATGCCTTTCTTGGGATTCTGCACAGAAAGTGTTTGAAAGCTGCTGAATCCACACATGAGTTTAACTCTGTCAGTTGAATGCACACATTGAAAACCATTCAGTTAGGTAGCTCCATTTTGGTTTTAGAAGCAGATATTTCTCTGTGCATACTATGGTCCCATTCACTCGGGAATATCCAAACGCAGCTCCTAAAAGAATCGTCTTTCTAACTCGCTGAATCTAAACAGAGATTCTACTCTTTTAGGTGAACGAACGCACAGCAGAGCAGTTTGACGGAAACAATTCTCTTGAGTTTTAGACGAATTCTTAGTCCTGTTTCTTACATATGCCGGTGTAGGGCTAGGAATGCCTGATTTAGGATTCTTCACAGAAAGGGTTTCCGAACTGCTGATTCCACACATGAGTTTACCTCTGTCAGTTGAATGCAAACATTGGCCACCATTCAGTTGGATAGCTCCGTTTTGGTTTTAGAAGCAGATATTTCTCTGTGCAGCCAATGGTCCCATTCACTCGGGAATATCCCAACGCAGCTCCTAGAAGAAACGTGTTTCTAACTCGCTGAATATAAACATGGATTCAACTCTCTTAGGTGAACGAATGCACAGCATAGCAGTTTCATGGAAACGTTTCTCCTGAGTTTTAGATGAATTCTTACTGCTGCTTCTAACCTATGGATGTACTGGGCTGGAAATGCCTGATTTGGGATTCTGCACAGAAAGGTATTGCAAACTGCTGAATATACACATGAGTATAACTCTTTCAGTTGAATGCACACATTGACAACCGTTCAGTTAGATAGTTCCGTTTTGGTTTCAGACGCAGATGTTTCTCTGTACAGCTGATGGTCCCATTCACTTGGGAATATCCTAACGCATCTCCTAGAAGAAACGTGTTTCTAATTCTCTGAATCTAAACGTAGATTCAACTCTCTTAGGTGAACGAACGCACAGCATAGCAGTTTCAAGGAAAAGTTTCTCCTGAGTTTTTGACGAAGTCTTACTGCTTCTTCTTACCTATGGATGTACTGGGCTGGAAATGCCTGTTTTGGGATTCTGCACAGAAAGTGTTTGAAAACTGCTGAATCCACACATGAGTTTAACTCTGTCAGTTGAATGAACACATTGACAACCATTCAGTTAGAGAGCTCTTTTTTGGTTTTAGAAGCAGATATTTCTCTGTGCAGCCTATGGTCATATTCACTCGGGAATATCCCAACGCGACTCCTAGAAGAAACGTGTTTCTAACTCGCTAAATCTAAACACAGATTCAACTCTCTTCGGTGAACGAACGCACAGCAGAGCAGTTTGACGGAAACGTTTCTCCTGAGTTTTAGATGAATTCTTAGTGCTGCTTCTTACCTATGGATGTAGTGGGCTGGAAATGCCTGTTTTGGGATTCTGCACAGAAAGGGTTTGCAAACTGATGAATCCACATATGAGATTAACTCCGTCAGTTCAATGCACACATTGAAAAGCATTCAGTTAGATAGCTCCGTTTTGGTTGTAGAAGCAGATGTTTCTCTGTACAGCTGATGGTCCCATTCACTTGGGAATATCCTAACGCAGCTCCTACAAGAAACGTGTTTCTAATTCGCTGAATCTAAACATAGATTCAACTCTCTTAGGTGAACGAAGGCACAGCATAGCAGTTTCAAGGAAAGGTTTCTCCTGAATTTTAGAAGAAGTCTTACTGCTGCTTCTTACCTATGGATGTACTGGGCGGGAAATGCCTGTTTTGGGATTCTCCACAGAAAGGGTTTTCAAAATCCTGAATCCACACAAGACATTAACTCATTCAGTTCAATGCACACATTGACAACCATTCAGTTAGATAGCTCCGTTTAGGTTTTAGAAGCAGATATTTCTCTGTGCAGCCTATGGTCCCATTCACTCGGGAATGCCCCAACGCAGCTCCTAGAAAAATCGTGTTTCTAACTCGCTGAATCTAAACATAGATTCAACCCCTTTAGGTGAACGAACGCACAGCAGAGCAGTTTGACGGAAACGCTTCTCCTGAGTTTTAGACGAATTCTTACTGCTGCATCTTACCTATGGATGTACTGGGCTGGAAATGCCTGTTTTGGGATTCTGCACAGAAAGAGTTTGCAAACTTCTGAATCCACACATGAGATTAACTCTGTCAGTTCAATGCACACATTGACAACCATTCAGTTAGATAGCTCCGTTTGGGTTTTAGAGGCAGATAATTCTCTGTACAGCCTAGGGTCCTATTCACTAGCGAATATCCAATCGCAGTTCCCAGAAGAAACGTGTTTCCAACTCTCAGAATCTAAATATAGATCAAACTACCTTACGTGAACAATCACACAGCAGAGCAGTTTCAAGGAAAAGTTTCTCCTGAGTTTTAGACGAAGTCTTACTGCTGCTTCTTACCTAAGGATGTACTTGGCTGGAAATGCCTGATTTGGGATTCTGCACAGAAAGGGTTTGCAAACTGCTGAATCCACACATGAGATTAACTCTGTCAGTTCAATGCACACATTGACAACCATTCAGATAGATAGCTCCATTTTGGTTTTAGACGCACATATTTCTCTGTACAGCCTATGGTCCCATTCACTAGGGAATATCCAATCGCAGTTCCAGGAAGAAACGTGTTTCTAACTCTCAGAATCTAAATATAGATCCAACTACCTTACGTGAACGATCACACAGCAGAGCAGTTTCAAGGAAAAGTTTCTCCTGACTTTTAGACGAAGTCTTACTGCTGCTTCTTACCTATGGATGTACTGGGCTGGAAATGCCTGTTTTGGGATTCTGCACAGAAAGGTATTGCAAACTGCTGAATATACACATGAGTATAACTCTTTCAGTTGAATGCACACATTGACAACCATTCAGTTAGATAGCTCCGTTTTGGTTTTAGACGCAGATGTTTCTCTGTACAGCTGATGGTCCCATTCACTTGGGAATATCCTAACGCAGCGCCTAGAAGAAACGTGTTTCTAATTCGCTGAATCTAAACATAGATTCAACTCTCTTAGGTGAACGAACGCACAGAATAGCAGTTTCAAAGAACGGTTTCTCCTGAGTTTTAGACGAATTCTTACTGCTGCTTCTTACCTATGGATGTACTGGGCTGGAAATCCCTGTTTTGGGATACTGCACAGAAACTGTTACAAACTGCTGAATTCACACATGAGAATATCTCAGTCAGTTCAATGCACACATTGACAACCATTCAGTTAGATAGCTCCGTTTGGGTTTTAGAAGCAGATATTTCTCTGTACAGCCTATGGTCACATTCATTAGGGAATATCCAAACGCAGCTCCTAGAAGAAACGTGTTTCTAACTCTCAGAATCAAAACATAGATTCAACTCTCTTACGTGAACGATCACACCACAGAGCAGTTTCAAGAAATAGTTTCTCCTGAGTTTTAGACGAAGTCTTACTGCTGCTTCTTACCTATGGATACACTGGGTTGGAATGCCTTTCTTGGGATTCTGCACAGAAAGTGTTTGAAAGCTGCTGAATCCACACATGAGTTTAACTCTGTCAGTTGAATGCACACATTGAAAACCATTCAGTTAGGTAGCTCCATTTTGGTTTTAGAAGCAGATATTTCTCTGTGCATACTATGGTCCCATTCACTCGGGTATATCCAAACGCAGCTCCTAAAAGAATCGTCTTTCTAACTCGCTGAATCTAAACAGAGATTCTACTCTTTTAGGTGAACGAACGCACAGCAGAGCAGTTTGACGGAAACAATTCTCTTGAGTTTTAGACGAATTCTTAGTCCTGTTTCTTACATATGCCGGTGTAGGGCTAGGAATGCCTGATTTAGGATTCTTCACAGAAAGGGTTTCCGAACTGCTGATTCCACACATGAGTTTACCTCTGTCAGTTGAATGCAAACATTGGCCACCATTCAGTTGGATAGCTCCGTTTTGGTTTTAGAAGCAGATATTTCTCTGTGCAGCCAATGGTCCCATTCACTCGGGAATATCCCAACGCAGCTCCTAGAAGAAACGTGTTTCTAACTCGCTGAATATAAACATGGATTCAACTCTCTTAGGTGAACGAATGCACAGCATAGCAGTTTCATGGAAACGTTTCTCCTGAGTTTTAGATGAATTCTTACTGCTGCTTCTAACCTATGGATGTACTGGGCTGGAAATGCCTGATTTGGGATTCTGCACAGAAAGGTATTGCAAACTGCTGAATATACACATGAGTATAACTCTTTCAGTTGAATGCACACATTGACAACCGTTCAGTTAGATAGTTCCGTTTTGGTTTCAGACGCAGATGTTTCTCTGTACAGCTGATGGTCCCATTCACTTGGGAATATCCTAACGCATCTCCTAGAAGAAACGTGTTTCTAATTCTCTGAATCTAAACGTAGATTCAACTCTCTTAGGTGAACGAACGCACAGCATAGCAGTTTCA
Source organism: Aotus nancymaae (assembly GCF_030222135.1). Taxonomy (NCBI): domain Eukaryota; kingdom Metazoa; phylum Chordata; class Mammalia; order Primates; family Aotidae; genus Aotus; species Aotus nancymaae. The sequence continues at coordinate 83,073 of NW_026988858.1, forward strand.
AGGAAAAGTTTCTCCTGAGTTTTTGACGAAGTCTTACTGCTTCTTCTTACCTATGGATGTACTGGGCTGGAAATGCCTGTTTTGGGATTCTGCACAGAAAGTGTTTGAAAACTGCTGAATCCACACATGAGTTTAACTCTGTCAGTTGAATGAACACATTGACAACCATTCAGTTAGAGAGCTCTTTTTTGGTTTTAGAAGCAGATATTTCTCTGTGCAGCCTATGGTCATATTCACTCGGGAATATCCCAACGCGACTCCTAGAAGAAACGTGTTTCTAACTCGCTAAATCTAAACACAGATTCAACTCTCTTCGGTGAACGAACGCACAGCAGAGCAGTTTGACGGAAACGTTTCTCCTGAGTTTTAGATGAATTCTTAGTGCTGCTTCTTACCTATGGATGTAGTGGGCTGGAAATGCCTGTTTTGGGATTCTGCACAGAAAGGGTTTGCAAACTGATGAATCCACATATGAGATTAACTCCGTCAGTTCAATGCACACATTGAAAAGCATTCAGTTAGATAGCTCCGTTTTGGTTGTAGAAGCAGATGTTTCTCTGTACAGCTGATGGTCCCATTCACTTGGGAATATCCTAACGCAGCTCCTACAAGAAACGTGTTTCTAATTCGCTGAATCTAAACATAGATTCAACTCTCTTAGGTGAACGAAGGCACAGCATAGCAGTTTCAAGGAAAGGTTTCTCCTGAATTTTAGAAGAAGTCTTACTGCTGCTTCTTACCTATGGATGTACTGGGCGGGAAATGCCTGTTTTGGGATTCTCCACAGAAAGGGTTTTCAAAATCCTGAATCCACACAAGACATTAACTCATTCAGTTCAATGCACACATTGACAACCATTCAGTTAGATAGCTCCGTTTAGGTTTTAGAAGCAGATATTTCTCTGTGCAGCCTATGGTCCCATTCACTCGGGAATGCCCCAACGCAGCTCCTAGAAAAATCGTGTTTCTAACTCGCTGAATCTAAACATAGATTCAACCCCTTTAGGTGAACGAACGCACAGCAGAGCAGTTTGACGGAAACGCTTCTCCTGAGTTTTAGACGAAGTCTTACTGCTGCATCTTACCTATGGATGTACTGGGCTGGAAATGCCTGTTTTGGGATTCTGCACAGAAAGAGTTTGCAAACTTCTGAATCCACACATGAGATTAACTCTGTCAGTTCAATGCACACATTGACAACCATTCAGCTAGATAGCTCCGTTTGGGTTTTAGAGGCAGATAATTCTCTGTACAGCCTAGGGTCCTATTCACTAGCGAATATCCAATCGCAGTTCCCAGAAGAAACGTGTTTCCAACTCTCAGAATCTAAATATAGATCAAACTACCTTACGTGAACAATCACACAGCAGAGCAGTTTCAAGGAAAAGTTTCTCCTGAGTTTTAGACGAAGTCTTACTGCTGCTTCTTACCTAAGGATGTACTTGGCTGGAAATGCCTGATTTGGGATTCTGCACAGAAAGGGTTTGCAAACTGCTGAATCCACACATGAGATTAACTCTGTCAGTTCAATGCACACATTGACAACCATTCAGATAGATAGCTCCATTTTGGTTTTAGACGCACATATTTCTCTGTACAGCCTATGGTCCCATTCACTAGGGAATATCCAATCGCAGTTCCAGGAAGAAACGTGTTTCTAACTCTCAGAATCTAAATATAGATCCAACTACCTTACGTGAACGATCACACAGCAGAGCAGTTTCAAGGAAAAGTTTCTCCTGACTTTTAGACGAAGTCTTACTGCTGCTTCTTACCTATGGATGTACTGGGCTGGAAATGCCTGTTTTGGGATTCTGCACAGAAAGGTATTGCAAACTGCTGAATATACACATGAGTATAACTCTTTCAGTTGAATGCACACATTGACAACCATTCAGTTAGATAGCTCCGTTTTGGTTTTAGACGCAGATGTTTCTCTGTACAGCTGATGGTCCCATTCACTTGGGAATATCCTAACGCAGCGCCTAGAAGAAACGTGTTTCTAATTCGCTGAATCTAAACATAGATTCAACTCTCTTAGGTGAACGAACGCACAGAATAGCAGTTTCAAAGAACGGTTTCTCCTGAGTTTTAGACGAATTCTTACTGCTGCTTCTTACCTATGGATGTACTGGGCTGGAAATCCCTGTTTTGGGATACTGCACAGAAACTGTTACAAACTGCTGAATTCACACATGAGAATATCTCAGTCAGTTCAATGCACACATTGACAACCATTCAGTTAGATAGCTCCGTTTGGGTTTTAGAAGCAGATATTTCTCTGTACAGCCTATGGTCACATTCATTAGGGAATATCCAAACGCAGCTCCTAGAAGAAACGTGTTTCTAACTCTCAGAATCAAAACATAGATTCAACTCTCTTACGTGAACGATCACACCACAGAGCAGTTTCAAGAAATAGTTTCTCCTGAGTTTTAGACGAAGTCTTACTGCTGCTTCTTACCTATGGATACACTGGGTTGGAATGCCTTTCTTGGGATTCTGCACAGAAAGTGTTTGAAAGCTGCTGAATCCACACATGAGTTTAACTCTGTCAGTTGAATGCACACATTGAAAACCATTCAGTTAGGTAGCTCCATTTTGGTTTTAGAAGCAGATATTTCTCTGTGCATACTATGGTCCCATTCACTCGGGAATATCCAAACGCAGCTCCTAAAAGAATCGTCTTTCTAACTCGCTGAATCTAAACAGAGATTCTACTCTTTTAGGTGAACGAACGCACAGCAGAGCAGTTTGACGGAAACAATTCTCTTGAGTTTTAGACGAATTCTTAGTCCTGTTTCTTACATATGCCGGTGTAGGGCTAGGAATGCCTGATTTAGGATTCTTCACAGAAAGGGTTTCCGAACTGCTGATTCCACACATGAGTTTACCTCTGTCAGTTGAATGCAAACATTGGCCACCATTCAGTTGGATAGCTCCGTTTTGGTTTTAGAAGCAGATATTTCTCTGTGCAGCCAATGGTCCCATTCACTCGGGAATATCCCAACGCAGCTCCTAGAAGAAACGTGTTTCTAACTCGCTGAATATAAACATGGATTCAACTCTCTTAGGTGAACGAATGCACAGCATAGCAGTTTCATGGAAACGTTTCTCCTGAGTTTTAGATGAATTCTTACTGCTGCTTCTAACCTATGGATGTACTGGGCTGGAAATGCCTGATTTGGGATTCTGCACAGAAAGGTATTGCAAACTGCTGAATATACACATGAGTATAACTCTTTCAGTTGAATGCACACATTGACAACCGTTCAGTTAGATAGTTCCGTTTTGGTTTCAGACGCAGATGTTTCTCTGTACAGCTGATGGTCCCATTCACTTGGGAATATCCTAACGCATCTCCTAGAAGAAACGTGTTTCTAATTCTCTGAATCTAAACGTAGATTCAACTCTCTTAGGTGAACGAACGCACAGCATAGCAGTTTCAAGGAAAAGTTTCTCCTGAGTTTTTGACGAAGTCTTACTGCTTCTTCTTACCTATGGATGTACTGGGCTGGAAATGCCTGTTTTGGGATTCTGCACAGAAAGTGTTTGAAAACTGCTGAATCCACACATGAGTTTAACTCTGTCAGTTGAATGAACACATTGACAACCATTCAGTTAGAGAGCTCTTTTTTGGTTTTAGAAGCAGATATTTCTCTGTGCAGCCTATGGTCATATTCACTCGGGAATATCCCAACGCGACTCCTAGAAGAAACGTGTTTCTAACTCGCTAAATCTAAACACAGATTCAACTCTCTTCGGTGAACGAACGCACAGCAGAGCAGTTTGACGGAAACGTTTCTCCTGAGTTTTAGATGAATTCTTAGTGCTGCTTGTTACCTATGGATGTAGTGGGCTGGAAATGCCTGTTTTGGGATTCTGCACAGAAAGGGTTTGCAAACTGATGAATCCACATATGAGATTAACTCCGTCAGTTCAATGCACACATTGAAAAGCATTCAGTTAGATAGCTCCGTTTTGGTTGTAGAAGCAGATGTTTCTCTGTACAGCTGATGGTCCCATTCACTTGGGAATATCCTAACGCAGCTCCTACAAGAAACGTGTTTCTAATTCGCTGAATCTAAACATAGATTCAACTCTCTTAGGTGAACGAAGGCACAGCATAGCAGTTTCAAGGAAAGGTTTCTCCTGAATTTTAGAAGAAGTCTTACTGCTGCTTCTTACCTATGGATGTACTGGGCGGGAAATGCCTGTTTTGGGATTCTCCACAGAAAGGGTTTTCAAAATCCTGAATCCACACAAGACATTAACTCATTCAGTTCAATGCACACATTGACAACCATTCAGTTAGATAGCTCCGTTTAGGTTTTAGAAGCAGATATTTCTCTGTGCAGCCTATGGTCCCATTCACTCGGGAATGCCCCAACGCAGCTCCTAGAAAAATCGTGTTTCTAACTCGCTGAATCTAAACATAGATTCAACCCCTTTAGGTGAACGAACGCACAGCAGAGCAGTTTGACGGAAACGCTTCTCCTGAGTTTTAAACGACTTCTTACTGCTGCATCTTACCTATGGATGTACTGGGCTGGAAATGCCTGTTTTGGGATTCTGCACAGAAAGAGTTTGCAAACTTCTGAATCCACACATGAGATTAACTCTGTCAGTTCAATGCACACATTGACAACCATTCAGTTAGATAGCTCCGTTTGGGTTTTAGAGGCAGATAATTCTCTGTACAGCCTAGGGTCCTATTCACTAGCGAAGATCCAATCGCAGTTCCCAGAAGAAACGTGTTTCCAACTCTCAGAATCTAAATATAGATCAAACTACCTTACGTGAACAATCACACAGCAGAGCAGTTTCAAGGAAAAGTTTCTCCTGAGTTTTAGACGAAGTCTTACTGCTGCTTCTTACCTAAGGATGTACTTGGCTGGAAATGCCTGATTTGGGATTCTGCACAGAAAGGGTTTGCAAACTGCTGAATCCACACATGAGATTAACTCTGTCAGTTCAATGCACACATTGACAACCATTCAGATAGATAGCTCCATTTTGGTTTTAGACGCACATATTTCTCTGTACAGCCTATGGTCCCATTCACTAGGGAATATCCAATCGCAGTTCCAGGAAGAAACGTGTTTCTAACTCTCAGAATCTAAATATAGATCCAACTACCTTACGTGAACGATCACACAGCAGAGCAGTTTCAAGGAAAAGTTTCTCCTGACTTTTAGACGAAGTCTTACTGCTGCTTCTTACCTATGGATGTACTGGGCTGGAAATGCCTGTTTTGGGATTCTGCACAGAAAGGTATTGCAAACTGCTGAATATACACATGAGTATAACTCTTTCAGTTGAATGCACACATTGACAACCATTCAGTTAGATAGCTCCGTTTTGGTTTTAGACGCAGATGTTTCTCTGTACAGCTGATGGTCCCATTCACTTGGGAATATCCTAACGCAGCGCCTAGAAGAAACGTGTTTCTAATTCGCTGAATCTAAACATAGATTCAACTCTCTTAGGTGAACGAACGCACAGAATAGCAGTTTCAAAGAACGGTTTCTCCTGAGTTTTAGACGAATTCTTACTGCTGCTTCTTACCTATGGATGTACTGGGCTGGAAATCCCTGTTTTGGGATACTGCACAGAAACTGTTACAAACTGCTGAATTCACACATGAGAATATCTCAGTCAGTTCAATGCACACATTGACAACCATTCAGTTAGATAGCTCCGTTTGGGTTTTAGAAGCAGATATTTCTCTGTACAGCCTATGGTCACATTCATTAGGGAATATCCAAACGCAGCTCCTAGAAGAAACGTGTTTCTAACTCTCAGAATCAAAACATAGATTCAACTCTCTTACGTGAACGATCACACCACAGAGCAGTTTCAAGAAATAGTTTCTCCTGAGTTTTAGACGAAGTCTTACTGCTGCTTCTTACCTATGGATACACTGGGTTGGAATGCCTTTCTTGGGATTCTGCACAGAAAGTGTTTGAAAGCTGCTGAATCCACACATGAGTTTAACTCTGTCAGTTGAATGCACACATTGAAAACCATTCAGTTAGGTAGCTCCATTTTGGTTTTAGAAGCAGATATTTCTCTGTGCATACTATGGTCCCATTCACTCGGGAATATCCAAACGCAGCTCCTAAAAGAATCGTCTTTCTAACTCGCTGAATCTAAACAGAGATTCTACTCTTTTAGGTGAACGAACGCACAGCAGAGCAGTTTGACGGAAACAATTCTCTTGAGTTTTAGACGAATTCTTAGTCCTGTTTCTTACATATGCCGGTGTAGGGCTAGGAATGCCTGATTTAGGATTCTTCACAGAAAGGGTTTCCGAACTGCTGATTCCACACATGAGTTTACCTCTGTCAGTTGAATGCAAACATTGGCCACCATTCAGTTGGATAGCTCCGTTTTGGTTTTAGAAGCAGATATTTCTCTGTGCAGCCAATGGTCCCATTCACTCGGGAATATCCCAACGCAGCTCCTAGAAGAAACGTGTTTCTAACTCGCTGAATATAAACATGGATTCAACTCTCTTAGGTGAACGAATGCACAGCATAGCAGTTTCATGGAAACGTTTCTCCTGAGTTTTAGATGAATTCTTACTGCTGCTTCTAACCTATGGATGTACTGGGCTGGAAATGCCTGATTTGGGATTCTGCACAGAAAGGTATTGCAAACTGCTGAATATACACATGAGTATAACTCTTTCAGTTGAATGCACACATTGACAACCGTTCAGTTAGATAGTTCCGTTTTGGTTTCAGACGCAGATGTTTCTCTGTACAGCTGATGGTCCCATTCACTTGGGAATATCCTAACGCATCTCCTAGAAGAAACGTGTTTCTAATTCTCTGAATCTAAACGTAGATTCAACTCTCTTAGGTGAACGAACGCACAGCATAGCAGTTTCAAGGAAAAGTTTCTCCTGAGTTTTTGACGAAGTCTTACTGCTTCTTCTTACCTATGGATGTACTGGGCTGGAAATGCCTGTTTTGGGATTCTGCACAGAAAGTGTTTGAAAACTGCTGAATCCACACATGAGTTTAACTCTGTCAGTTGAATGAACACATTGACAACCATTCAGTTAGAGAGCTCTTTTTTGGTTTTAGAAGCAGATATTTCTCTGTGCAGCCTATGGTCATATTCACTCGGGAATATCCCAACGCGACTCCTAGAAGAAACGTGTTTCTAACTCGCTAAATCTAAACACAGATTCAACTCTCTTCGGTGAACGAACGCACAGCAGAGCAGTTTGACGGAAACGTTTCTCCTGAGTTTTAGATGAATTCTTAGTGCTGCTTCTTACCTATGGATGTAGTGGGCTGGAAATGCCTGTTTTGGGATTCTGCACAGAAAGGGTTTGCAAACTGATGAATCCACATATGAGATTAACTCCGTCAGTTCAATGCACACATTGAAAAGCATTCAGTTAGATAGCTCCGTTTTGGTTGTAGAAGCAGATGTTTCTCTGTACAGCTGATGGTCCCATTCACTTGGGAATATCCTAACGCAGCTCCTACAAGAAACGTGTTTCTAATTCGCTGAATCTAAACATAGATTCAACTCTCTTAGGTGAACGAAGGCACAGCATAGCAGTTTCAAGGAAAGGTTTCTCCTGAATTTTAGAAGAAGTCTTACTGCTGCTTCTTACCTATGGATGTACTGGGCGGGAAATGCCTGTTTTGGGATTCTCCACAGAAAGTGTTTTCAAAATCCTGAATCCACACAAGACATTAACTCATTCAGTTCAATGCACACATTGACAACCATTCAGTTAGATAGCTCCGTTTAGGTTTTAGAAGCAGATATTTCTCTGTGCAGCCTATGGTCCCATTCACTCGGGAATGCCCCAACGCAGCTCCTAGAAAAATCGTGTTTCTAACTCGCTGAATCTAAACATAGATTCAACCCCTTTAGGTGAACGAACGCACAGCAGAGCAGTTTGACGGAAACGCTTCTCCTGAGTTTTAAACGAATTCTTACTGCTGCATCTTACCTATGGATGTACTGGGCTGGAAATGCCTGTTTTGGGATTCTGCACAGAAAGAGTTTGCAAACTTCTGAATCCACACATGAGATTAACTCTGTCAGTTCAATGCACACATTGACAACCATTCAGTTAGATAGCTCCGTTTGGGTTTTAGAGGCAGATAATTCTCTGTACAGCCTAGGGTCCTATTCACTAGCGAATATCCAATCGCAGTTCCCAGAAGAAACGTGTTTCCAACTCTCAGAATCTAAATATAGATCAAACTACCTTACGTGAACAATCACACAGCAGAGCAGTTTCAAGGAAAAGTTTCTCCTGAGTTTTAGACGAAGTCTTACTGCTGCTTCTTACCTAAGGATGTACTTGGCTGGAAATGCCTGATTTGGGATTCTGCACAGAAAGGGTTTGCAAACTGCTGAATCCACACATGAGATTAACTCTGTCAGTTCAATGCACACATTGACAACCATTCAGATAGATAGCTCCATTTTGGTTTTAGACGCACATATTTCTCTGTACAGCCTATGGTCCCATTCACTAGGGAATATCCAATCGCAGTTCCAGGAAGAAACGTGTTTCTAACTCTCAGAATCTAAATATAGATCCAACTACCTTACGTGAACGATCACACAGCAGAGCAGTTTCAAGGAAAAGTTTCTCCTGACTTTTAGACGAAGTCTTACTGCTGCTTCTTACCTATGGATGTACTGGGCAGGAAATGCCTGTTTTGGGATTCTGCACAGAAAGGTATTGCAAACTGCTGAATATACACATGAGTATAACTCTTTCAGTTGAATGCACACATTGACAACCATTCAGTTAGATAGCTCCGTTTTGGTTTTAGACGCAGATGTTTCTCTGTACAGCTGATGGTCCCATTCACTTGGGAATATCCTAACGCAGCGCCTAGAAGAAACGTGTTTCTAATTCGCTGAATCTAAACATAGATTCAACTCTCTTAGGTGAACGAACGCACAGAATAGCAGTTTCAAAGAACGGTTTCTCCTGAGTTTTAGACGAATTCTTACTGCTACTTCTTACCTATGGATGTACTGGGCTGGAAATCCCTGTTTTGGGATACTGCACAGAAACTGTTACAAACTGCTGAATTCACACATGAGATTATCTCAGTCAGTTCAATGCACACATTGACAACCATTCAGTTAGATAGCTCCGTTTGGGTTTTAGAAGCAGATATTTCTCTGTACAGCCTATGGTCACATTCATTAGGGAATATCCAAACGCAGCTCCTAGAAGAAACGTGTTTCTAACTCTCAGAATCAAAACATAGATTCAACTCTCTTACGTGAACGATCACACCACAGAGCAGTTTCAAGAAATAGTTTCTCCTGAGTTTTAGACGAAGTCTTACTGCTGCTTCTTACCTATGGATACACTGGGTTGGAATGCCTTTCTTGGGATTCTGCACAGAAAGTGTTTGAAAGCTGCTGAATCCACACATGAGTTTAACTCTGTCAGTTGAATGCACACATTGAAAACCATTCAGTTAGGTAGCTCCATTTTGGTTTTAGAAGCAGATATTTCTCTGTGCATACTATGATCCCATTCACTCGGGAATATCCAAACGCAGCTCCTAAAAGAATCGTCTTTCTAACTCGCTGAATCTAAACAGAGATTCTACTCTTTTAGGTGAACGAACGCACAGCAGAGCAGTTTGACGGAAACAATTCTCTTGAGTTTTAGACGAATTCTTAGTCCTGTTTCTTACATATGCCAGTGTAGGGCTAGGAATGCCTGATTTAGGATTCTTCACAGAAAGGGTTTCCGAACTGCTGATTCCACACATGAGTTTACCTCTGTCAGTTGAATGCAAACATTGGCCACCATTCAGTTGGATAGCTCCGTTTTGGTTTTAGAAGCAGATATTTCTCTGTGCAGCCAATGGTCCCATTCACTCGGGAATATCCCAACGCAGCTCCTAGAAGAAACGTGTTTCTAACTCGCTGAATATAAACATGGATTCAACTCTCTTAGGTGAACGAATGCACAGCATAGCAGTTTCATGGAAACGTTTCTCCTGAGTTTTAGATGAATTCTTACTGCTGCTTCTAACCTATGGATGTACTGGGCTGGAAATGCCTGATTTGGGATTCTGCACAGAAAGGTATTGCAAACTGCTGAATATACACATGAGTATAACTCTTTCAGTTGAATGCACACATTGACAACCGTTCAGTTAGATAGTTCCGTTTTGGTTTCAGACGCAGATGTTTCTCTGTACAGCTGATGGTCCCATTCACTTGGGAATATCCTAACGCATCTCCTAGAAGAAACGTGTTTCTAATTCTCTGAATCTAAACGTAGATTCAACTCTCTTAGGTGAACGAACGCACAGCATAGCAGTTTCAAGGAAAAGTTTCTCCTGAGTTTTTGACGAAGTCTTACTGCTTCTTCTTACCTATGGATGTACTGGGCTGGAAATGCCTGTTTTGGGATTCTGCACAGAAAGTGTTTGAAAACTGCTGAATCCACACATGAGTTTAACTCTGTCAGTTGAATGAACACATTGACAACCATTCAGTTAGAGAGCTCTTTTTTGGTTTTAGAAGCAGATATTTCTCTGTGCAGCCTATGGTCATATTCACTCGGGAATATCCCAACGCGACTCCTAGAAGAAACGTGTTTCTAACTCGCTAAATCTAAACACAGATTCAACTCTCTTCGGTGAACGAACGCACAGCAGAGCAGTTTGACGGAAACGTTTCTCCTGAGTTTTAGATGAATTCTTAGTGCTGCTTCTTACCTATGGATGTAGTGGGCTGGAAATGCCTGTTTTGGGATTCTGCACAGAAAGGGTTTGCAAACTGATGAATCCACATATGAGATTAACTCCGTCAGTTCAATGCACACATTGAAAAGCATTCAGTTAGATAGCTCCGTTTTGGTTGTAGAAGCAGATGTTTCTCTGTACAGCTGATGGTCCCATTCACTTGGGAATATCCTAACGCAGCTCCTACAAGAAACGTGTTTCTAATTCGCTGAATCTAAACATAGATTCAACTCTCTTAGGTGAACGAAGGCACAGCATAGCAGTTTCAAGGAAAGGTTTCTCCTGAATTTTAGAAGAAGTCTTACTGCTGCTTCTTACCTATGGATGTACTGGGCGGGAAATGCCTGTTTTGGGATTCTCCACAGAAAGTGTTTTCAAAATCCTGAATCCACACAAGACATTAACTCATTCAGTTCAATGCACACATTGACAACCATTCAGTTAGATAGCTCCGTTTAGGTTTTAGAAGCAGATATTTCTCTGTGCAGCCTATGGTCCCATTCACTCGGGAATGCCCCAACGCAGCTCCTAGAAAAATCGTGTTTCTAACTCGCTGAATCTAAACATAGATTCAACCCCTTTAGGTGAACGAACGCACAGCAGAGCAGTTTGACGGAAACGCTTCTCCTGAGTTTTAAACGAATTCTTACTGCTGCATCTTACCTATGGATGTACTGGGCTGGAAATGCCTGTTTTGGGATTCTGCACAGAAAGAGTTTGCAAACTTCTGAATCCACACATGAGATTAACTCTGTCAGTTCAATGCACACATTGACAACCATTCAGTTAGATAGCTCCGTTTGGGTTTTAGAGGCAGATAATTCTCTGTACAGCCTAGGGTCCTATTCACTAGCGAATATCCAATCGCAGTTCCCAGAAGAAACGTGTTTCCAACTCTCAGAATCTAAATATAGATCAAACTACCTTACGTGAACAATCACACAGCAGAGCAGTTTCAAGGAAAAGTTTCTCCTGAGTTTTAGACGAAGTCTTACTGCTGCTTCTTACCTAAGGATGTACTTGGCTGGAAATGCCTGATTTGGGATTCTGCACAGAAAGGGTTTGCAAACTGCTGAATCCACACATGAGATTAACTCTGTCAGTTCAATGCACACATTGACAACCATTCAGATAGATAGCTCCATTTTGGTTTTAGACGCACATATTTCTCTGTACAGCCTATGGTCCCATTCACTAGGGAATATCCAATCGCAGTTCCAGGAAGAAACGTGTTTCTAACTCTCAGAATCTAAATATAGATCCAACTACCTTACGTGAACGATCACACAGCAGAGCAGTTTCAAGGAAAAGTTTCTCCTGACTTTTAGACGAAGTCTTACTGCTGCTTCTTACCTATGGATGTACTGGGCAGGAAATGCCTGTTTTGGGATTCTGCACAGAAAGGTATTGCAAACTGCTGAATATACACATGAGTATAACTCTTTCAGTTGAATGCACACATTGACAACCATTCAGTTAGATAGCTCCGTTTTGGTTTTAGACGCAGATGTTTCTCTGTACAGCTGATGGTCCCATTCACTTGGGAATATCCTAACGCAGCGCCTAGAAGAAACGTGTTTCTAATTCGCTGAATCTAAACATAGATTCAACTCTCTTAGGTGAACGAACGCACAGAATAGCAGTTTCAAAGAACGGTTTCTCCTGAGTTTTAGACGAATTCTTACTGCTACTTCTTACCTATGGATGTACTGGGCTGGAAATCCCTGTTTTGGGATACTGCACAGAAACTGTTACAAACTGCTGAATTCACACATGAGATTATCTCAGTCAGTTCAATGCACACATTGACAACCATTCAGTTAGATAGCTCCGTTTGGGTTTTAGAAGCAGATATTTCTCTGTACAGCCTATGGTCACATTCATTAGGGAATATCCAAACGCAGCTCCTAGAAGAAACGTGTTTCTAACTCTCAGAATCAAAACATAGATTCAACTCTCTTACGTGAACGATCACACCACAGAGCAGTTTCAAGAAATAGTTTCTCCTGAGTTTTAGACGAAGTCTTACTGCTGCTTCTTACCTATGGATACACTGGGTTGGAATGCCTTTCTTGGGATTCTGCACAGAAAGTGTTTGAAAGCTGCTGAATCCACACATGAGTTTAACTCTGTCAGTTGAATGCACACATTGAAAACCATTCAGTTAGGTAGCTCCATTTTGGTTTTAGAAGCAGATATTTCTCTGTGCATACTATGATCCCATTCACTCGGGAATATCCAAACGCAGCTCCTAAAAGAATCGTCTTTCTAACTCGCTGAATCTAAACAGAGATTCTACTCTTTTAGGTGAACGAACGCACAGCAGAGCAGTTTGACGGAAACAATTCTCTTGAGTTTTAGACGAATTCTTAGTCCTGTTTCTTACATATGCCAGTGTAGGGCTAGGAATGCCTGATTTAGGATTCTTCACAGAAAGGGTTTCCGAACTGCTGATTCCACACATGAGTTTACCTCTGTCAGTTGAATGCAAACATTGGCCACCATTCAGTTGGATAGCTCCGTTTTGGTTTTAGAAGCAGATATTTCTCTGTGCAGCCAATGGTCCCATTCACTCGGGAATATCCCAACGCAGCTCCTAGAAGAAACGTGTTTCTAACTCGCTGAATATAAACATGGATTCAACTCTCTTAGGTGAACGAATGCACAGCATAGCAGTTTCATGGAAACGTTTCTCCTGAGTTTTAGATGAATTCTTACTGCTGCTTCTAACCTATGGATGTACTGGGCTGGAAATGCCTGATTTGGGATTCTGCACAGAAAGGTATTGCAAACTGCTGAATATACACATGAGTATAACTCTTTCAGTTGAATGCACACATTGACAACCGTTCAGTTAGATAGTTCCGTTTTGGTTTCAGACGCAGATGTTTCTCTGTACAGCTGATGGTCCCATTCACTTGGGAATATCCTAACGCATCTCCTAGAAGAAACGTGTTTCTAATTCTCTGAATCTAAACGTAGATTCAACTCTCTTAGGTGAACGAACGCACAGCATAGCAGTTTCAAGGAAAAGTTTCTCCTGAGTTTTTGACGAAGTCTTACTGCTTCTTCTTACCTATGGATGTACTGGGCTGGAAATGCCTGTTTTGGGATTCTGCACAGAAAGTGTTTGAAAACTGCTGAATCCACACATGAGTTTAACTCTGTCAGTTGAATGAACACATTGACAACCATTCAGTTAGAGAGCTCTTTTTTGGTTTTAGAAGCAGATATTTCTCTGTGCAGCCTATGGTCATATTCACTCGGGAATATCCCAACGCGACTCCTAGAAGAAACGTGTTTCTAACTCGCTAAATCTAAACACAGATTCAACTCTCTTCGGTGAACGAACGCACAGCAGAGCAGTTTGACGGAAACGTTTCTCCTGAGTTTTAGATGAATTCTTAGTGCTGCTTCTTACCTATGGATGTAGTGGGCTGGAAATGCCTGTTTTGGGATTCTGCACAGAAAGGTATTGCAAACTGCTGAATATACACATGAGTATAACTCTTTCAGTTGAATGCACACATTGACAACCATTCAGTTAGATAGCTCCGTTTTGGTTTTAGACGCAGATGTTTCTCTGTACAGCTGATGGTCCCATTCACTTGGGAATATCCTAACGCAGCGCCTAGAAGAAACGTGTTTCTAATTCGCTGAATCTAAACATAGATTCAACTCTCTTAGGTGAACGAACGCACAGAATAGCAGTTTCAAAGAACGGTTTCTCCTGAGTTTTAGACGAATTCTTACTGCTGCTTCTTACCTATGGATGTACTGGGCTGGAAATCCCTGTTTTGGGATACTGCACAGAAACTGTTACAAACTGCTGAATTCACACATGAGAATATCTCAGTCAGTTCAATGCACACATTGACAACCATTCAGTTAGATAGCTCCGTTTGGGTTTTAGAAGCAGATATTTCTCTGTACAGCCTATGGTCACATTCATTAGGGAATATCCAAACGCAGCTCCTAGAAGAAACGTGTTTCTAACTCTCAGAATCAAAACATAGATTCAACTCTCTTACGTGAACGATCACACCACAGAGCAGTTTCAAGAAATAGTTTCTCCTGAGTTTTAGACGAAGTCTTACTGCTGCTTCTTACCTATGGATACACTGGGTTGGAATGCCTTTCTTGGGATTCTGCACAGAAAGTGTTTGAAAGCTGCTGAATCCACACATGAGTTTAACTCTGTCAGTTGAATGCACACATTGAAAACCATTCAGTTAGGTAGCTCCATTTTGGTTTTAGAAGCAGATATTTCTCTGTGCATACTATGGTCCCATTCACTCGGGAATATCCAAACGCAGCTCCTAAAAGAATCGTCTTTCTAACTCGCTGAATCTAAACAGAGATTCTACTCTTTTAGGTGAACGAACGCACAGCAGAGCAGTTTGACGGAAACAATTCTCTTGAGTTTTAGACGAATTCTTAGTCCTGTTTCTTACATATGCCGGTGTAGGGCTAGGAATGCCTGATTTAGGATTCTTCACAGAAAGGGTTTCCGAACTGCTGATTCCACACATGAGTTTACCTCTGTCAGTTGAATGCAAACATTGGCCACCATTCAGTTGGATAGCTCCGTTTTGGTTTTAGAAGCAGATATTTCTCTGTGCAGCCAATGGTCCCATTCACTCGGGAATATCCCAACGCAGCTCCTAGAAGAAACGTGTTTCTAACTCGCTGAATATAAACATGGATTCAACTCTCTTAGGTGAACGAATGCACAGCATAGCAGTTTCATGGAAACGTTTCTCCTGAGTTTTAGATGAATTCTTACTGCTGCTTCTAACCTATGGATGTACTGGGCTGGAAATGCCTGATTTGGGATTCTGCACAGAAAGGTATTGCAAACTGCTGAATATACACATGAGTATAACTCTTTCAGTTGAATGCACACATTGACAACCGTTCAGTTAGATAGTTCCGTTTTGGTTTCAGACGCAGATGTTTCTCTGTACAGCTGATGGTCCCATTCACTTGGGAATATCCTAACGCATCTCCTAGAAGAAACGTGTTTCTAATTCTCTGAATCTAAACGTAGATTCAACTCTCTTAGGTGAACGAACGCACAGCATAGCAGTTTCAAGGAAAAGTTTCTCCTGAGTTTTTGACGAAGTCTTACTGCTTCTTCTTACCTATGGATGTACTGGGCTGGAAATGCCTGTTTTGGGATTCTGCACAGAAAGTGTTTGAAAACTGCTGAATCCACACATGAGTTTAACTCTGTCAGTTGAATGAACACATTGACAACCATTCAGTTAGAGAGCTCTTTTTTGGTTTTAGAAGCAGATATTTCTCTGTGCAGCCTATGGTCATATTCACTCGGGAATATCCCAACGCGACTCCTAGAAGAAACGTGTTTCTAACTCGCTAAATCTAAACACAGATTCAACTCTCTTCGGTGAACGAACGCACAGCAGAGCAGTTTGACGGAAACGTTTCTCCTGAGTTTTAGATGAATTCTTAGTGCTGCTTCTTACCTATGGATGTAGTGGGCTGGAAATGCCTGTTTTGGGATTCTGCACAGAAAGGGTTTGCAAACTGATGAATCCACATATGAGATTAACTCCGTCAGTTCAATGCACACATTGAAAAGCATTCAGTTAGATAGCTCCGTTTTGGTTGTAGAAGCAGATGTTTCTCTGTACAGCTGATGGTCCCATTCACTTGGGAATATCCTAACGCAGCTCCTACAAGAAACGTGTTTCTAATTCGCTGAATCTAAACATAGATTCAACTCTCTTAGGTGAACGAAGGCACAGCATAGCAGTTTCAAGGAAAGGTTTCTCCTGAATTTTAGAAGAAGTCTTACTGCTGCTTCTTACCTATGGATGTACTGGGCGGGAAATGCCTGTTTTGGGATTCTCCACAGAAAGGGTTTTCAAAATCCTGAATCCACACAAGACATTAACTCATTCAGTTCAATGCACACATTGACAACCATTCAGTTAGATAGCTCCGTTTAGGTTTTAGAAGCAGATATTTCTCTGTGCAGCCTATGGTCCCATTCACTCGGGAATGCCCCAACGCAGCTCCTAGAAAAATCGTGTTTCTAACTCGCTGAATCTAAACATAGATTCAACCCCTTTAGGTGAACGAACGCACAGCAGAGCAGTTTGACGGAAACGCTTCTCCTGAGTTTTAAACGACTTCTTACTGCTGCATCTTACCTATGGATGTACTGGGCTGGAAATGCCTGTTTTGGGATTCTGCACAGAAAGAGTTTGCAAACTTCTGAATCCACACATGAGATTAACTCTGTCAGTTCAATGCACACATTGACAACCATTCAGTTAGATAGCTCCGTTTGGGTTTTAGAGGCAGATAATTCTCTGTACAGCCTAGGGTCCTATTCACTAGCGAATATCCAATCGCAGTTCCCAGAAGAAACGTGTTTCCAACTCTCAGAATCTAAATATAGATCAAACTACCTTACGTGAACAATCACACAGCAGAGCAGTTTCAAGGAAAAGTTTCTCCTGAGTTTTAGACGAAGTCTTACTGCTGCTTCTTACCTAAGGATGTACTTGGCTGGAAATGCCTGATTTGGGATTCTGCACAGAAAGGGTTTGCAAACTGCTGAATCCACACATGAGATTAACTCTGTCAGTTCAATGCACACATTGACAACCATTCAGATAGATAGCTCCATTTTGGTTTTAGACGCACATATTTCTCTGTACAGCCTATGGTCCCATTCACTAGGGAATATCCAATCGCAGTTCCAGGAAGAAACGTGTTTCTAACTCTCAGAATCTAAATATAGATCCAACTACCTTACGTGAACGATCACACAGCAGAGCAGTTTCAAGGAAAAGTTTCTCCTGACTTTTAGACGAAGTCTTACTGCTGCTTCTTACCTATGGATGTACTGGGCTGGAAATGCCTGTTTTGGGATTCTGCACAGAAAGGTATTGCAAACTGCTGAATATACACATGAGTATAACTCTTTCAGTTGAATGCACACATTGACAACCATTCAGTTAGATAGCTCCGTTTTGGTTTTAGACGCAGATGTTTCTCTGTACAGCTGATGGTCCCATTCACTTGGGAATATCCTAACGCAGCGCCTAGAAGAAACGTGTTTCTAATTCGCTGAATCTAAACATAGATTCAACTCTCTTAGGTGAACGAACGCACAGAATAGCAGTTTCAAAGAACGGTTTCTCCTGAGTTTTAGACGAATTCTTACTGCTGCTTCTTACCTATGGATGTACTGGGCTGGAAATCCCTGTTTTGGGATACTGCACAGAAACTGTTACAAACTGCTGAATTCACACATGAGATTATCTCAGTCAGTTCAATGCACACATTGACAACCATTCAGTTAGATAGCTCCGTTTGGGTTTTAGAAGCAGATATTTCTCTGTACAGCCTATGGTCACATTCATTAGGGAATATCCAAACGCAGCTCCTAGAAGAAACGTGTTTCTAACTCTCAGAATCAAAACATAGATTCAACTCTCTTACGTGAACGATCACACCACAGAGCAGTTTCAAGAAATAGTTTCTCCTGAGTTTTAGACGAAGTCTTACTGCTGCTTCTTACCTATGGATACACTGGGTTGGAATGCCTTTCTTGGGATTCTGCACAGAAAGTGTTTGAAAGCTGCTGAATCCACACATGAGTTTAACTCTGTCAGTTGAATGCACACATTGAAAACCATTCAGTTAGGTAGCTCCATTTTGGTTTTAGAAGCAGATATTTCTCTGTGCATACTATGGTCCCATTCACTCGGGAATATCCAAACGCAGCTCCTAAAAGAATCGTCTTTCTAACTCGCTGAATCTAAACAGAGATTCTACTCTTTTAGGTGAACGAACGCACAGCAGAGCAGTTTGACGGAAACAATTCTCTTGAGTTTTAGACGAATTCTTAGTCCTGTTTCTTACATAGGCCGGTGTAGGGCTAGGAATGCCTGATTTAGGATTCTTCACAGAAAGGGTTTCCGAACTGCTGATTCCACACATGAGTTTACCTCTGTCAGTTGAATGCAAACATTGGCCACCATTCAGTTGGATAGCTCCGTTTTGGTTTTAGAAGCAGATATTTCTCTGTGCAGCCAATGGTCCCATTCACTCGGGAATATCCCAACGCAGCTCCTAGAAGAAACGTGTTTCTAACTCGCTGAATATAAACATGGATTCAACTCTCTTAGGTGAACGAATGCACAGCATAGCAGTTTCATGGAAACGTTTCTCCTGAGTTTTAGATGAATTCTTACTGCTGCTTCTAACCTATGGATGTACTGGGCTGGAAATGCCTGATTTGGGATTCTGCACAGAAAGGTATTGCAAACTGCTGAATATACACATGAGTATAACTCTTTCAGTTGAATGCACACATTGACAACCGTTCAGTTAGATAGTTCCGTTTTGGTTTCAGACGCAGATGTTTCTCTGTACAGCTGATGGTCCCATTCACTTGGGAATATCCTAACGCATCTCCTAGAAGAAACGTGTTTCTAATTCTCTGAATCTAAACGTAGATTCAACTCTCTTAGGTGAACGAACGCACAGCATAGCAGTTTCAAGGAAAAGTTTCTCCTGAGTTTTTGACGAAGTCTTACTGCTTCTTCTTACCTATGGATGTACTGGGCTGGAAATGCCTGTTTTGGGATTCTGCACAGAAAGTGTTTGAAAACTGCTGAATCCACACATGAGTTTAACTCTGTCAGTTGAATGAACACATTGACAACCATTCAGTTAGAGAGCTCTTTTTTGGTTTTAGAAGCAGATATTTCTCTGTGCAGCCTATGGTCATATTCACTCGGGAATATCCCAACGCGACTCCTAGAAGAAACGTGTTTCTAACTCGCTAAATCTAAACACAGATTCAACTCTCTTCGGTGAACGAACGCACAGCAGAGCAGTTTGACGGAAACGTTTCTCCTGAGTTTTAGATGAATTCTTAGTGCTGCTTCTTACCTATGGATGTAGTGGGCTGGAAATGCCTGTTTTGGGATTCTGCACAGAAAGGGTTTGCAAACTGATGAATCCACATATGAGATTAACTCCGTCAGTTCAATGCACACATTGAAAAGCATTCAGTTAGATAGCTCCGTTTTGGTTGTAGAAGCAGATGTTTCTCTGTACAGCTGATGGTCCCATTCACTTGGGAATATCCTAACGCAGCTCCTACAAGAAACGTGTTTCTAATTCGCTGAATCTAAACATAGATTCAACTCTCTTAGGTGAACGAAGGCACAGCATAGCAGTTTCAAGGAAAGGTTTCTCCTGAATTTTAGAAGAAGTCTTACTGCTGCTTCTTACCTATGGATGTACTGGGCGGGAAATGCCTGTTTTGGGATTCTCCACAGAAAGGGTTTTCAAAATCCTGAATCCACACAAGACATTAACTCATTCAGTTCAATGCACACATTGACAACCATTCAGTTAGATAGCTCCGTTTAGGTTTTAGAAGCAGATATTTCTCTGTGCAGCCTATGGTCCCATTCACTCGGGAATGCCCCAACGCAGCTCCTAGAAAAATCGTGTTTCTAACTCGCTGAATCTAAACATAGATTCAACCCCTTTAGGTGAACGAACGCACAGCAGAGCAGTTTGACGGAAACGCTTCTCCTGAGTTTTAGACGAAGTCTTACTGCTGCTTCTTACCTAAGGATGTACTTGGCTGGAAATGCCTGATTTGGGATTCTGCACAGAAAGGGTTTGCAAACTGCTGAATCCACACATGAGATTAACTCTGTCAGTTCAATGCACACATTGACAACCATTCAGATAGATAGCTCCATTTTGGTTTTAGACGCACATATTTCTCTGTACAGCCTATGGTCCCATTCACTAGGGAATATCCAATCGCAGTTCCAGGAAGAAACGTGTTTCTAACTCTCAGAATCTAAATATAGATCCAACTACCTTACGTGAACGATCACACAGCAGAGCAGTTTCAAGGAAAAGTTTCTCCTGACTTTTAGACGAAGTCTTACTGCTGCTTCTTACCTATGGATGTACTGGGCTGGAAATGCCTGTTTTGGGATTCTGCACAGAAAGGTATTGCAAACTGCTGAATATACACATGAGTATAACTCTTTCAGTTGAATGCACACATTGACAACCATTCAGTTAGATAGCTCCGTTTTGGTTTTAGACGCAGATGTTTCTCTGTACAGCTGATGGTCCCATTCACTTGGGAATATCCTAACGCAGCGCCTAGAAGAAACGTGTTTCTAATTCGCTGAATCTAAACATAGATTCAACTCTCTTAGGTGAACGAACGCACAGAATAGCAGTTTCAAAGAACGGTTTCTCCTGAGTTTTAGACGAATTCTTACTGCTGCTTCTTACCTATGGATGTACTGGGCTGGAAATCCCTGTTTTGGGATACTGCACAGAAACTGTTACAAACTGCTGAATTCACACATGAGATTATCTCAGTCAGTTCAATGCACACATTGACAACCATTCAGTTAGATAGCTCCGTTTGGGTTTTAGAAGCAGATATTTCTCTGTACAGCCTATGGTCACATTCATTAGGGAATATCCAAACGCAGCTCCTAGAAGAAACGTGTTTCTAACTCTCAGAATCAAAACATAGATTCAACTCTCTTACGTGAACGATCACACCACAGAGCAGTTTCAAGAAATAGTTTCTCCTGAGTTTTAGACGAAGTCTTACTGCTGCTTCTTACCTATGGATACACTGGGTTGGAATGCCTTTCTTGGGATTCTGCACAGAAAGTGTTTGAAAGCTGCTGAATCCACACATGAGTTTAACTCTGTCAGTTGAATGCACACATTGAAAACCATTCAGTTAGGTAGCTCCATTTTGGTTTTAGAAGCAGATATTTCTCTGTGCATACTATGGTCCCATTCACTCGGGAATATCCAAACGCAGCTCCTAAAAGAATCGTCTTTCTAACTCGCTGAATCTAAACAGAGATTCTACTCTTTTAGGTGAACGAACGCACAGCAGAGCAGTTTGACGGAAACAATTCTCTTGAGTTTTAGACGAATTCTTAGTCCTGTTTCTTACATATGCCGGTGTAGGGCTAGGAATGCCTGATTTAGGATTCTTCACAGAAAGGGTTTCCGAACTGCTGATTCCACACATGAGTTTACCTCTGTCAGTTGAATGCAAACATTGGCCACCATTCAGTTGGATAGCTCCGTTTTGGTTTTAGAAGCAGATATTTCTCTGTGCAGCCAATGGTCCCATTCACTCGGGAATATCCCAACGCAGCTCCTAGAAGAAACGTGTTTCTAACTCGCTGAATATAAACATGGATTCAACTCTCTTAGGTGAACGAATGCACAGCATAGCAGTTTCATGGAAACGTTTCTCCTGAGTTTTAGATGAATTCTTACTGCTGCTTCTAACCTATGGATGTACTGGGCTGGAAATGCCTGATTTGGGATTCTGCACAGAAAGGTATTGCAAACTGCTGAATATACACATGAGTATAACTCTTTCAGTTGAATGCACACATTGACAACCGTTCAGTTAGATAGTTCCGTTTTGGTTTCAGACGCAGATGTTTCTCTGTACAGCTGATGGTCCCATTCACTTGGGAATATCCTAACGCATCTCCTAGAAGAAACGTGTTTCTAATTCTCTGAATCTAAACGTAGATTCAACTCTCTTAGGTGAACGAACGCACAGCATAGCAGTTTCAAGGAAAAGTTTCTCCTGAGTTTTTGACGAAGTCTTACTGCTTCTTCTTACCTATGGATGTACTGGGCTGGAAATGCCTGTTTTGGGATTCTGCACAGAAAGTGTTTGAAAACTGCTGAATCCACACATGAGTTTAACTCTGTCAGTTGAATGAACACATTGACAACCATTCAGTTAGAGAGCTCTTTTTTGGTTTTAGAAGCAGATATTTCTCTGTGCAGCCTATGGTCATATTCACTCGGGAATATCCCAACGCGACTCCTAGAAGAAACGTGTTTCTAACTCGCTAAATCTAAACACAGATTCAACTCTCTTCGGTGAACGAACGCACAGCAGAGCAGTTTGACGGAAACGTTTCTCCTGAGTTTTAGATGAATTCTTAGTGCTGCTTCTTACCTATGGATGTAGTGGGCTGGAAATGCCTGTTTTGGGATTCTGCACAGAAAGGGTTTGCAAACTGATGAATCCACATATGAGATTAACTCCGTCAGTTCAATGCACACATTGAAAAGCATTCAGTTAGATAGCTCCGTTTTGGTTGTAGAAGCAGATGTTTCTCTGTACAGCTGATGGTCCCATTCACTTGGGAATATCCTAACGCAGCTCCTACAAGAAACGTGTTTCTAATTCGCTGAATCTAAACATAGATTCAACTCTCTTAGGTGAACGAAGGCACAGCATAGCAGTTTCAAGGAAAGGTTTCTCCTGAATTTTAGAAGAAGTCTTACTGCTGCTTCTTACCTATGGATGTACTGGGCGGGAAATGCCTGTTTTGGGATTCTCCACAGAAAGGGTTTTCAAAATCCTGAATCCACACAAGACATTAACTCATTCAGTTCAATGCACACATTGACAACCATTCAGTTAGATAGCTCCGTTTAGGTTTTAGAAGCAGATATTTCTCTGTGCAGCCTATGGTCCCATTCACTCGGGAATGCCCCAACGCAGCTCCTAGAAAAATCGTGTTTCTAACTCGCTGAATCTAAACATAGATTCAACCCCTTTAGGTGAACGAACGCACAGCAGAGCAGTTTGACGGAAACGCTTCTCCTGAGTTTTAGACGAAGTCTTACTGCTGCATCTTACCTATGGATGTACTGGGCTGGAAATGCCTGTTTTGGGATTCTGCACAGAAAGAGTTTGCAAACTTCTGAATCCACACATGAGATTAACTCTGTCAGTTCAATGCACACATTGACAACCATTCAGTTAGATAGCTCCGTTTGGGTTTTAGAGGCAGATAATTCTCTGTACAGCCTAGGGTCCTATTCACTAGCGAATATACAATCGCAGTTCCCAGAAGAAACGTGTTTCCAACTCTCAGAATCTAAATATAGATCAAACTACCTTACGTGAACAATCACACAGCAGAGCAGTTTCAAGGAAAAGTTTCTCCTGAGTTTTAGACGAAGTCTTACTGCTGCTTCTTACCTAAGGATGTACTTGGCTGGAAATGCCTGATTTGGGATTCTGCACAGAAAGGGTTTGCAAACTGCTGAATCCACACATGAGATTAACTCTGTCAGTTCAATGCACACATTGACAACCATTCAGATAGATAGCTCCATTTTGGTTTTAGACGCACATATTTCTCTGTACAGCCTATGGTCCCATTCACTAGGGAATATCCAATCGCAGTTCCAGGAAGAAACGTGTTTCTAACTCTCAGAATCTAAATATAGATCCAACTACCTTACGTGAACGATCACACAGCAGAGCAGTTTCAAGGAAAAGTTTCTCCTGACTTTTAGACGAAGTCTTACTGCTGCTTCTTACCTATGGATGTACTGGGCTGGAAATGCCTGTTTTGGGATTCTGCACAGAAAGGTATTGCAAACTGCTGAATATACACATGAGTATAACTCTTTCAGTTGAATGCACACATTGACAACCATTCAGTTAGATAGCTCCGTTTTGGTTTTAGACGCAGATGTTTCTCTGTACAGCTGATGGTCCCATTCACTTGGGAATATCCTAACGCAGCGCCTAGAAGAAACGTGTTTCTAATTCGCTGAATCTAAACATAGATTCAACTCTCTTAGGTGAACGAACGCACAGAATAGCAGTTTCAAAGAACGGTTTCTCCTGAGTTTTAGACGAATTCTTACTGCTGCTTCTTACCTATGGATGTACTGGGCTGGAAATCCCTGTTTTGGGATACTGCACAGAAACTGTTACAAACTGCTGAATTCACACATGAGATTATCTCAGTCAGTTCAATGCACACATTGACAACCATTCAGTTAGATAGCTCCGTTTGGGTTTTAGAAGCAGATATTTCTCTGTACAGCCTATGGTCACATTCATTAGGGCATATCCAAACGCAGCTCCTAGAAGAAACGTGTTTCTAACTCTCAGAATCAAAACATAGATTCAACTCTCTTACGTGAACGATCACACCACAGAGCAGTTTCAAGAAATAGTTTCTCCTGAGTTTTAGACGAAGTCTTACTGCTGCTTCTTACCTATGGATACACTGGGTTGGAATGCCTTTCTTGGGATTCTGCACAGAAAGTGTTTGAAAGCTGCTGAATCCACACATGAGTTTAACTCTGTCAGTTGAATGCACACATTGAAAACCATTCAGTTAGGTAGCTCCATTTTGGTTTTAGAAGCAGATATTTCTCTGTGCATACTATGGTCCCATTCACTCGGGAATATCCAAACGCAGCTCCTAAAAGAATCGTCTTTCTAACTCGCTGAATCTAAACAGAGATTCTACTCTTTTAGGTGAACGAACGCACAACAGAGCAGTTTGACGGAAACAATTCTCTTGAGTTTTAGACGAATTCTTAGTCCTGTTTCTTACATATGCCGGTGTAGGGCTAGGAATGCCTGATTTAGGATTCTTCACAGAAAGGGTTTCCGAACTGCTGATTCCACACATGAGTTTACCTCTGTCAGTTGAATGCAAACATTGGCCACCATTCAGTTGGATAGCTCCGTTTTGGTTTTAGAAGCAGATATTTCTCTGTGCAGCCAATGGTCCCATTCACTCGGGAATATCCCAACGCAGCTCCTAGAAGAAACGTGTTTCTAACTCGCTGAATATAAACATGGATTCAACTCTCTTAGGTGAACGAATGCACAGCATAGCAGTTTCATGGAAACGTTTCTCCTGAGTTTTAGATGAATTCTTACTGCTGCTTCTAACCTATGGATGTACTGGGCTGGAAATGCCTGATTTGGGATTCTGCACAGAAAGGTATTGCAAACTGCTGAATATACACATGAGTATAACTCTTTCAGTTGAATGCACACATTGACAACCGTTCAGTTAGATAGTTCCGTTTTGGTTTCAGACGCAGATGTTTCTCTGTACAGCTGATGGTCCCATTCACTTGGGAATATCCTAACGCATCTCCTAGAAGAAACGTGTTTCTAATTCTCTGAATCTAAACGTAGATTCAACTCTCTTAGGTGAACGAACGCACAGCATAGCAGTTTCAAGGAAAAGTTTCTCCTGAGTTTTTGACGAAGTCTTACTGCTTCTTCTTACCTATGGATGTACTGGGCTGGAAATGCCTGTTTTGGGATTCTGCACAGAAAGTGTTTGAAAACTGCTGAATCCACACATGAGTTTAACTCTGTCAGTTGAATGAACACATTGACAACCATTCAGTTAGAGAGCTCTTTTTTGGTTTTAGAAGCAGATATTTCTCTGTGCAGCCTATGGTCATATTCACTCGGGAATATCCCAACGCGACTCCTAGAAGAAACGTGTTTCTAACTCGCTAAATCTAAACACAGATTCAACTCTCTTCGGTGAACGAACGCACAGCAGAGCAGTTTGACGGAAACGTTTCTCCTGAGTTTTAGATGAATTCTTAGTGCTGCTTCTTACCTATGGATGTAGTGGGCTGGAAATGCCTGTTTTGGGATTCTGCACAGAAAGGGTTTGCAAACTGATGAATCCACATATGAGATTAACTCCGTCAGTTCAATGCACACATTGAAAAGCATTCAGTTAGATAGCTCCGTTTTGGTTGTAGAAGCAGATGTTTCTCTGTACAGCTGATGGTCCCATTCACTTGGGAATATCCTAACGCAGCTCCTACAAGAAACGTGTTTCTAATTCGCTGAATCTAAACATAGATTCAACTCTCTTAGGTGAACGAAGGCACAGCATAGCAGTTTCAAGGAAAGGTTTCTCCTGAATTTTAGAAGAAGTCTTACTGCTGCTTCTTACCTATGGATGTACTGGGCGGGAAATGCCTGTTTTGGGATTCTCCACAGAAAGGGTTTTCAAAATCCTGAATCCACACAAGACATTAACTCATTCAGTTCAATGCACACATTGACAACCATTCAGTTAGATAGCTCCGTTTAGGTTTTAGAAGCAGATATTTCTCTGTGCAGCCTATGGTCCCATTCACTCGGGAATGCCCCAACGCAGCTCCTAGAAAAATCGTGTTTCTAACTCGCTGAATCTAAACATAGATTCAACCCCTTTAGGTGAACGAACGCACAGCAGAGCAGTTTGACGGAAACGCTTCTCCTGAGTTTTAGACGAAGTCTTACTGCTGCATCTTACCTATGGATGTACTGGGCTGGAAATGCCTGTTTTGGGATTCTGCACAGAAAGAGTTTGCAAACTTCTGAATCCACACATGAGATTAACTCTGTCAGTTCAATGCACACATTGACAACCATTCAGTTAGATAGCTCCGTTTGGGTTTTAGAGGCAGATAATTCTCTGTACAGCCTAGGGTCCTATTCACTAGCGAATATCCAATCGCAGTTCCCAGAAGAAACGTGTTTCCAACTCTCAGAATCTAAATATAGATCAAACTACCTTACGTGAACAATCACACAGCAGAGCAGTTTCAAGGAAATGTTTCTCCTGAGTTTTAGACGAAGTCTTACTGCTGCTTCTTACCTAAGGATGTACTTGGCTGGAAATGCCTGATTTGGGATTCTGCACAGAAAGGGTTTGCAAACTGCTGAATCCACACATGAGATTAACTCTGTCAGTTCAATGCACACATTGACAACCATTCAGATAGATAGCTCCATTTTGGTTTTAGACGCACATATTTCTCTGTACAGCCTATGGTCCCATTCACTAGGGAATATCCAATCGCAGTTCCAGGAAGAAACGTGTTTCTAACTCTCAGAATCTAAATATAGATCCAACTACCTTACGTGAACGATCACACAGCAGAGCAGTTTCAAGGAAAAGTTTCTCCTGACTTTTAGACGAAGTCTTACTGCTGCTTCTTACCTATGGATGTACTGGGCTGGAAATGCCTGTTTTGGGATTCTGCACAGAAAGGTATTGCAAACTGCTGAATATACACATGAGTATAACTCTTTCAGTTGAATGCACACATTGACAACCATTCAGTTAGATAGCTCCGTTTTGGTTTTAGACGCAGATGTTTCTCTGTACAGCTGATGGTCCCATTCACTTGGGAATATCCTAACGCAGCGCCTAGAAGAAACGTGTTTCTAATTCGCTGAATCTAAACATAGATTCAACTCTCTTAGGTGAACGAACGCACAGAATAGCAGTTTCAAAGAACGGTTTCTCCTGAGTTTTAGACGAATTCTTACTGCTGCTTCTTACCTATGGATGTACTGGGCTGGAAATCCCTGTTTTGGGATACTGCACAGAAACTGTTACAAACTGCTGAATTCACACATGAGAATATCTCAGTCAGTTCAATGCACACATTGACAACCATTCAGTTAGATAGCTCCGTTTGGGTTTTAGAAGCAGATATTTCTCTGTACAGCCTATGGTCACATTCATTAGGGCATATCCAAACGCAGCTCCTAGAAGAAACGTGTTTCTAACTCTCAGAATCAAAACATAGATTCAACTCTCTTACGTGAACGATCACACCACAGAGCAGTTTCAAGAAATAGTTTCTCCTGAGTTTTAGACGAAGTCTTACTGCTGCTTCTTACCTATGGATACACTGGGTTGGAATGCCTTTCTTGGGATTCTGCACAGAAAGTGTTTGAAAGCTGCTGAATCCACACATGAGTTTAACTCTGTCAGTTGAATGCACACATTGAAAACCATTCAGTTAGGTAGCTCCATTTTGGTTTTAGAAGCAGATATTTCTCTGTGCATACTATGGTCCCATTCACTCGGGAATATCCAAACGCAGCTCCTAAAAGAATCGTCTTTCTAACTCGCTGAATCTAAACAGAGATTCTACTCTTTTAGGTGAACGAACGCACAGCAGAGCAGTTTGACGGAAACAATTCTCTTGAGTTTTAGACGAATTCTTAGTCCTGTTTCTTACATATGCCGGTGTAGGGCTAGGAATGCCTGATTTAGGATTCTTCACAGAAAGGGTTTCCGAACTGCTGATTCCACACATGAGTTTACCTCTGTCAGTTGAATGCAAACATTGGCCACCATTCAGTTGGATAGCTCCGTTTTGGTTTTAGAAGCAGATATTTCTCTGTGCAGCCAATGGTCCCATTCACTCGGGAATATCCCAACGCAGCTCCTAGAAGAAACGTGTTTCTAACTCGCTGAATATAAACATGGATTCAACTCTCTTAGGTGAACGAATGCACAGCATAGCAGTTTCATGGAAACGTTTCTCCTGAGTTTTAGATGAATTCTTACTGCTGCTTCTAACCTATGGATGTACTGGGCTGGAAATGCCTGATTTGGGATTCTGCACAGAAAGGTATTGCAAACTGCTGAATATACACATGAGTATAACTCTTTCAGTTGAATGCACACATTGACAACCGTTCAGTTAGATAGTTCCGTTTTGGTTTCAGACGCAGATGTTTCTCTGTACAGCTGATGGTCCCATTCACTTGGGAATATCCTAACGCATCTCCTAGAAGAAACGTGTTTCTAATTCTCTGAATCTAAACGTAGATTCAACTCTCTTAGGTGAACGAACGCACAGCATAGCAGTTTCAAGGAAAAGTTTCTCCTGAGTTTTTGACGAAGTCTTACTGCTTCTTCTTACCTATGGATGTACTGGGCTGGAAATGCCTGTTTTGGGATTCTGCACAGAAAGTGTTTGAAAACTGCTGAATCCACACATGAGTTTAACTCTGTCAGTTGAATGAACACATTGACAACCATTCAGTTAGAGAGCTCTTTTTTGGTTTTAGAAGCAGATATTTCTCTGTGCAGCCTATGGTCATATTCACTCGGGAATATCCCAACGCGACTCCTAGAAGAAACGTGTTTCTAACTCGCTAAATCTAAACACAGATTCAACTCTCTTCGGTGAACGAACGCACAGCAGAGCAGTTTGACGGAAACGTTTCTCCTGAGTTTTAGATGAATTCTTAGTGCTGCTTCTTACCTATGGATGTAGTGGGCTGGAAATGCCTGTTTTGGGATTCTGCACAGAAAGGGTTTGCAAACTGATGAATCCACATATGAGATTAACTCCGTCAGTTCAATGCACACATTGAAAAGCATTCAGTTAGATAGCTCCGTTTTGGTTGTAGAAGCAGATGTTTCTCTGTACAGCTGATGGTCCCATTCACTTGGGAATATCCTAACGCAGCTCCTACAAGAAACGTGTTTCTAATTCGCTGAATCTAAACATAGATTCAACTCTCTTAGGTGAACGAAGGCACAGCATAGCAGTTTCAAGGAAAGGTTTCTCCTGAATTTTAGAAGAAGTCTTACTGCTGCTTCTTACCTATGGATGTACTGGGCGGGAAATGCCTGTTTTGGGATTCTCCACAGAAAGGGTTTTCAAAATCCTGAATCCACACAAGACATTAACTCATTCAGTTCAATGCACACATTGACAACCATTCAGTTAGATAGCTCCGTTTAGGTTTTAGAAGCAGATATTTCTCTGTGCAGCCTATGGTCCCATTCACTCGGGAATGCCCCAACGCAGCTCCTAGAAAAATCGTGTTTCTAACTCGCTGAATCTAAACATAGATTCAACCCCTTTAGGTGAACGAACGCACAGCAGAGCAGTTTGACGGAAACGCTTCTCCTGAGTTTTAGACGAAGTCTTACTGCTGCATCTTACCTATGGATGTACTGGGCTGGAAATGCCTGTTTTGGGATTCTGCACAGAAAGAGTTTGCAAACTTCTGAATCCACACATGAGATTAACTCTGTCAGTTCAATGCACACATTGACAACCATTCAGTTAGATAGCTCCGTTTGGGTTTTAGAGGCAGATAATTCTCTGTACAGCCTAGGGTCCTATTCACTAGCGAATATCCAATCGCAGTTCCCAGAAGAAACGTGTTTCCAACTCTCAGAATCTAAATATAGATCAAACTACCTTACGTGAACAATCACACAGCAGAGCAGTTTCAAGGAAATGTTTCTCCTGAGTTTTAGACGAAGTCTTACTGCTGCTTCTTACCTAAGGATGTACTTGGCTGGAAATGCCTGATTTGGGATTCTGCACAGAAAGGGTTTGCAAACTGCTGAATCCACACATGAGATTAACTCTGTCAGTTCAATGCACACATTGACAACCATTCAGATAGATAGCTCCATTTTGGTTTTAGACGCACATATTTCTCTGTACAGCCTATGGTCCCATTCACTAGGGAATATCCAATCGCAGTTCCAGGAAGAAACGTGTTTCTAACTCTCAGAATCTAAATATAGATCCAACTACCTTACGTGAACGATCACACAGCAGAGCAGTTTCAAGGAAAAGTTTCTCCTGACTTTTAGACGAAGTCTTACTGCTGCTTCTTACCTATGGATGTACTGGGCTGGAAATGCCTGTTTTGGGATTCTGCACAGAAAGGTATTGCAAACTGCTGAATATACACATGAGTATAACTCTTTCAGTTGAATGCACACATTGACAACCATTCAGTTAGATAGCTCCGTTTTGGTTTTAGACGCAGATGTTTCTCTGTACAGCTGATGGTCCCATTCACTTGGGAATATCCTAACGCAGCGCCTAGAAGAAACGTGTTTCTAATTCGCTGAATCTAAACATAGATTCAACTCTCTTAGGTGAACGAACGCACAGAATAGCAGTTTCAAAGAACGGTTTCTCCTGAGTTTTAGACGAATTCTTACTGCTGCTTCTTACCTATGGATGTACTGGGCTGGAAATCCCTGTTTTGGGATACTGCACAGAAACTGTTACAAACTGCTGAATTCACACATGAGAATATCTCAGTCAGTTCAATGCACACATTGACAACCATTCAGTTAGATAGCTCCGTTTGGGTTTTAGAAGCAGATATTTCTCTGTACAGCCTATGGTCACATTCATTAGGGAATATCCAAACGCAGCTCCTAGAAGAAACGTGTTTCTAACTCTCAGAATCAAAACATAGATTCAACTCTCTTACGTGAACGATCACACCACAGAGCAGTTTCAAGAAATAGTTTCTCCTGAGTTTTAGACGAAGTCTTACTGCTGCTTCTTACCTATGGATACACTGGGTTGGAATGCCTTTCTTGGGATTCTGCACAGAAAGTGTTTGAAAGCTGCTGAATCCACACATGAGTTTAACTCTGTCAGTTGAATGCACACATTGAAAACCATTCAGTTAGGTAGCTCCATTTTGGTTTTAGAAGCAGATATTTCTCTGTGCATACTATGGTCCCATTCACTCGGGAATATCCAAACGCAGCTCCTAAAAGAATCGTCTTTCTAACTCGCTGAATCTAAACAGAGATTCTACTCTTTTAGGTGAACGAACGCACAGCAGAGCAGTTTGACGGAAACAATTCTCTTGAGTTTTAGACGAATTCTTAGTCCTGTTTCTTACATATGCCGGTGTAGGGCTAGGAATGCCTGATTTAGGATTCTTCACAGAAAGGGTTTCCGAACTGCTGATTCCACACATGAGTTTACCTCTGTCAGTTGAATGCAAACATTGGCCACCATTCAGTTGGATAGCTCCGTTTTGGTTTTAGAAGCAGATATTTCTCTGTGCAGCCAATGGTCCCATTCACTCGGGAATATCCCAACGCAGCTCCTAGAAGAAACGTGTTTCTAACTCGCTGAATATAAACATGGATTCAACTCTCTTAGGTGAACGAATGCACAGCATAGCAGTTTCATGGAAACGTTTCTCCTGAGTTTTAGATGAATTCTTACTGCTGCTTCTAACCTATGGATGTACTGGGCTGGAAATGCCTGATTTGGGATTCTGCACAGAAAGGTATTGCAAACTGCTGAATATACACATGAGTATAACTCTTTCAGTTGAATGCACACATTGACAACCGTTCAGTTAGATAGTTCCGTTTTGGTTTCAGACGCAGATGTTTCTCTGTACAGCTGATGGTCCCATTCACTTGGGAATATCCTAACGCATCTCCTAGAAGAAACGTGTTTCTAATTCTCTGAATCTAAACGTAGATTCAACTCTCTTAGGTGAACGAACGCACAGCATAGCAGTTTCAAGGAAAAGTTTCTCCTGAGTTTTTGACGAAGTCTTACTGCTTCTTCTTACCTATGGATGTACTGGGCTGGAAATGCCTGTTTTGGGATTCTGCACAGAAAGTGTTTGAAAACTGCTGAATCCACACATGAGTTTAACTCTGTCAGTTGAATGAACACATTGACAACCATTCAGTTAGAGAGCTCTTTTTTGGTTTTAGAAGCAGATATTTCTCTGTGCAGCCTATGGTCATATTCACTCGGGAATATCCCAACGCGACTCCTAGAAGAAACGTGTTTCTAACTCGCTAAATCTAAACACAGATTCAACTCTCTTCGGTGAACGAACGCACAGCAGAGCAGTTTGACGGAAACGTTTCTCCTGAGTTTTAGATGAATTCTTAGTGCTGCTTCTTACCTATGGATGTAGTGGGCTGGAAATGCCTGTTTTGGGATTCTGCACAGAAAGGGTTTGCAAACTGATGAATCCACATATGAGATTAACTCCGTCAGTTCAATGCACACATTGAAAAGCATTCAGTTAGATAGCTCCGTTTTGGTTGTAGAAGCAGATGTTTCTCTGTACAGCTGATGGTCCCATTCACTTGGGAATATCCTAACGCAGCTCCTACAAGAAACGTGTTTCTAATTCGCTGAATCTAAACATAGATTCAACTCTCTTAGGTGAACGAAGGCACAGCATAGCAGTTTCAAGGAAAGGTTTCTCCTGAATTTTAGAAGAAGTCTTACTGCTGCTTCTTACCTATGGATGTACTGGGCGGGAAATGCCTGTTTTGGGATTCTCCACAGAAAGGGTTTTCAAAATCCTGAATCCACACAAGACATTAACTCATTCAGTTCAATGCACACATTGACAACCATTCAGTTAGATAGCTCCGTTTAGGTTTTAGAAGCAGATATTTCTCTGTGCAGCCTATGGTCCCATTCACTCGGGAATGCCCCAACGCAGCTCCTAGAAAAATCGTGTTTCTAACTCGCTGAATCTAAACATAGATTCAACCCCTTTAGGTGAACGAACGCACAGCAGAGCAGTTTGACGGAAACGCTTCTCCTGAGTTTTAGACGAAGTCTTACTGCTGCATCTTACCTATGGATGTACTGGGCTGGAAATGCCTGTTTTGGGATTCTGCACAGAAAGAGTTTGCAAACTTCTGAATCCACACATGAGATTAACTCTGTCAGTTCAATGCACACATTGACAACCATTCAGTTAGATAGCTCCGTTTGGGTTTTAGAGGCAGATAATTCTCTGTACAGCCTAGGGTCCTATTCACTAGCGAATATCCAATCGCAGTTCCCAGAAGAAACGTGTTTCCAACTCTCAGAATCTAAATATAGATCAAACTACCTTACGTGAACAATCACACAGCAGAGCAGTTTCAAGGAAAAGTTTCTCCTGAGTTTTAGACGAAGTCTTACTGCTGCTTCTTACCTAAGGATGTACTTGGCTGGAAATGCCTGATTTGGGATTCTGCACAGAAAGGGTTTGCAAACTGCTGAATCCACACATGAGATTAACTCTGTCAGTTCAATGCACACATTGACAACCATTCAGATAGATAGCTCCATTTTGGTTTTAGACGCACATATTTCTCTGTACAGCCTATGGTCCCATTCACTAGGGAATATCCAATCGCAGTTCCAGGAAGAAACGTGTTTCTAACTCTCAGAATCTAAATATAGATCCAACTACCTTACGTGAACGATCACACAGCAGAGCAGTTTCAAGGAAAAGTTTCTCCTGACTTTTAGACGAAGTCTTACTGCTGCTTCTTACCTATGGATGTACTGGGCTGGAAATGCCTGTTTTGGGATTCTGCACAGAAAGGTATTGCAAACTGCTGAATATACACATGAGTATAACTCTTTCAGTTGAATGCACACATTGACAACCATTCAGTTAGATAGCTCCGTTTTGGTTTTAGACGCAGATGTTTCTCTGTACAGCTGATGGTCCCATTCACTTGGGAATATCCTAACGCAGCGCCTAGAAGAAACGTGTTTCTAATTCGCTGAATCTAAACATAGATTCAACTCTCTTAGGTGAACGAACGCACAGAATAGCAGTTTCAAAGAACGGTTTCTCCTGAGTTTTAGACGAATTCTTACTGCTGCTTCTTACCTATGGATGTACTGGGCTGGAAATCCCTGTTTTGGGATACTGCACAGAAACTGTTACAAACTGCTGAATTCACACATGAGATTATCTCAGTCAGTTCAATGCACACATTGACAACCATTCAGTTAGATAGCTCCGTTTGGGTTTTAGAAGCAGATATTTCTCTGTACAGCCTATGGTCACATTCATTAGGGAATATCCAAACGCAGCTCCTAGAAGAAACGTGTTTCTAACTCTCAGAATCAAAACATAGATTCAACTCTCTTACGTGAACGATCACACCACAGAGCAGTTTCAAGAAATAGTTTCTCCTGAGTTTTAGACGAAGTCTTACTGCTGCTTCTTACCTATGGATACACTGGGTTGGAATGCCTTTCTTGGGATTCTGCACAGAAAGTGTTTGAAAGCTGCTGAATCCACACATGAGTTTAACTCTGTCAGTTGAATGCACACATTGAAAACCATTCAGTTAGGTAGCTCCATTTTGGTTTTAGAAGCAGATATTTCTCTGTGCATACTATGGTCCCATTCACTCGGGAATATCCAAACGCAGCTCCTAAAAGAATCGTCTTTCTAACTCGCTGAATCTAAACAGAGATTCTACTCTTTTAGGTGAACGAACGCACAGCAGAGCAGTTTGACGGAAACAATTCTCTTGAGTTTTAGACGAATTCTTAGTCCTGTTTCTTACATAGGCCGGTGTAGGGCTAGGAATGCCTGATTTAGGATTCTTCACAGAAAGGGTTTCCGAACTGCTGATTCCACACATGAGTTTACCTCTGTCAGTTGAATGCAAACATTGGCCACCATTCAGTTGGATAGCTCCGTTTTGGTTTTAGAAGCAGATATTTCTCTGTGCAGCCAATGGTCCCATTCACTCGGGAATATCCCAACGCAGCTCCTAGAAGAAACGTGTTTCTAACTCGCTGAATATAAACATGGATTCAACTCTCTTAGGTGAACGAATGCACAGCATAGCAGTTTCATGGAAACGTTTCTCCTGAGTTTTAGATGAATTCTTACTGCTGCTTCTAACCTATGGATGTACTGGGCTGGAAATGCCTGATTTGGGATTCTGCACAGAAAGGTATTGCAAACTGCTGAATATACACATGAGTATAACTCTTTCAGTTGAATGCACACATTGACAACCGTTCAGTTAGATAGTTCCGTTTTGGTTTCAGACGCAGATGTTTCTCTGTACAGCTGATGGTCCCATTCACTTGGGAATATCCTAACGCATCTCCTAGAAGAAACGTGTTTCTAATTCTCTGAATCTAAACGTAGATTCAACTCTCTTAGGTGAACGAACGCACAGCATAGCAGTTTCAAGGAAAAGTTTCTCCTGAGTTTTTGACGAAGTCTTACTGCTTCTTCTTACCTATGGATGTACTGGGCTGGAAATGCCTGTTTTGGGATTCTGCACAGAAAGTGTTTGAAAACTGCTGAATCCACACATGAGTTTAACTCTGTCAGTTGAATGAACACATTGACAACCATTCAGTTAGAGAGCTCTTTTTTGGTTTTAGAAGCAGATATTTCTCTGTGCAGCCTATGGTCATATTCACTCGGGAATATCCCAACGCGACTCCTAGAAGAAACGTGTTTCTAACTCGCTAAATCTAAACACAGATTCAACTCTCTTCGGTGAACGAACGCACAGCAGAGCAGTTTGACGGAAACGTTTCTCCTGAGTTTTAGATGAATTCTTAGTGCTGCTTCTTACCTATGGATGTAGTGGGCTGGAAATGCCTGTTTTGGGATTCTGCACAGAAAGGGTTTGCAAACTGATGAATCCACATATGAGATTAACTCCGTCAGTTCAATGCACACATTGAAAAGCATTCAGTTAGATAGCTCCGTTTTGGTTGTAGAAGCAGATGTTTCTCTGTACAGCTGATGGTCCCATTCACTTGGGAATATCCTAACGCAGCTCCTACAAGAAACGTGTTTCTAATTCGCTGAATCTAAACATAGATTCAACTCTCTTAGGTGAACGAAGGCACAGCATAGCAGTTTCAAGGAAAGGTTTCTCCTGAATTTTAGAAGAAGTCTTACTGCTGCTTCTTACCTATGGATGTACTGGGCGGGAAATGCCTGTTTTGGGATTCTCCACAGAAAGGGTTTTCAAAATCCTGAATCCACACAAGACATTAACTCATTCAGTTCAATGCACACATTGACAACCATTCAGTTAGATAGCTCCGTTTAGGTTTTAGAAGCAGATATTTCTCTGTGCAGCCTATGGTCCCATTCACTCGGGAATGCCCCAACGCAGCTCCTAGAAAAATCGTGTTTCTAACTCGCTGAATCTAAACATAGATTCAACCCCTTTAGGTGAACGAACGCACAGCAGAGCAGTTTGACGGAAACGCTTCTCCTGAGTTTTAGACGAAGTCTTACTGCTGCATCTTACCTATGGATGTACTGGGCTGGAAATGCCTGTTTTGGGATTCTGCACAGAAAGAGTTTGCAAACTTCTGAATCCACACATGAGATTAACTCTGTCAGTTCAATGCACACATTGACAACCATTCAGTTAGATAGCTCCGTTTGGGTTTTAGAGGCAGATAATTCTCTGTACAGCCTAGGGTCCTATTCACTAGCGAATATCCAATCGCAGTTCCCAGAAGAAACGTGTTTCCAACTCTCAGAATCTAAATATAGATCAAACTACCTTACGTGAACAATCACACAGCAGAGCAGTTTCAAGGAAAAGTTTCTCCTGAGTTTTAGACGAAGTCTTACTGCTGCTTCTTACCTAAGGATGTACTTGGCTGGAAATGCCTGATTTGGGATTCTGCACAGAAAGGGTTTGCAAACTGCTGAATCCACACATGAGATTAACTCTGTCAGTTCAATGCACACATTGACAACCATTCAGATAGATAGCTCCATTTTGGTTTTAGACGCACATATTTCTCTGTACAGCCTATGGTCCCATTCACTAGGGAATATCCAATCGCAGTTCCAGGAAGAAACGTGTTTCTAACTCTCAGAATCTAAATATAGATCCAACTACCTTACGTGAACGATCACACAGCAGAGCAGTTTCAAGGAAAAGTTTCTCCTGACTTTTAGACGAAGTCTTACTGCTGCTTCTTACCTATGGATGTACTGGGCTGGAAATGCCTGTTTTGGGATTCTGCACAGAAAGGTATTGCAAACTGCTGAATATACACATGAGTATAACTCTTTCAGTTGAATGCACACATTGACAACCATTCAGTTAGATAGCTCCGTTTTGGTTTTAGACGCAGATGTTTCTCTGTACAGCTGATGGTCCCATTCACTTGGGAATATCCTAACGCAGCGCCTAGAAGAAACGTGTTTCTAATTCGCTGAATCTAAACATAGATTCAACTCTCTTAGGTGAACGAACGCACAGAATAGCAGTTTCAAAGAACGGTTTCTCCTGAGTTTTAGACGAATTCTTACTGCTGCTTCTTACCTATGGATGTACTGGGCTGGAAATCCCTGTTTTGGGATACTGCACAGAAACTGTTACAAACTGCTGAATTCACACATGAGATTATCTCAGTCAGTTCAATGCACACATTGACAACCATTCAGTTAGATAGCTCCGTTTGGGTTTTAGAAGCAGATATTTCTCTGTACAGCCTATGGTCACATTCATTAGGGAATATCCAAACGCAGCTCCTAGAAGAAACGTGTTTCTAACTCTCAGAATCAAAACATAGATTCAACTCTCTTACGTGAACGATCACACCACAGAGCAGTTTCAAGAAATAGTTTCTCCTGAGTTTTAGACGAAGTCTTACTGCTGCTTCTTACCTATGGATACACTGGGTTGGAATGCCTTTCTTGGGATTCTGCACAGAAAGTGTTTGAAAGCTGCTGAATCCACACATGAGTTTAACTCTGTCAGTTGAATGCACACATTGAAAACCATTCAGTTAGGTAGCTCCATTTTGGTTTTAGAAGCAGATATTTCTCTGTGCATACTATGGTCCCATTCACTCGGGAATATCCAAACGCAGCTCCTAAAAGAATCGTCTTTCTAACTCGCTGAATCTAAACAGAGATTCTACTCTTTTAGGTGAACGAACGCACAGCAGAGCAGTTTGACGGAAACAATTCTCTTGAGTTTTAGACGAATTCTTAGTCCTGTTTCTTACATATGCCGGTGTAGGGCTAGGAATGCCTGATTTAGGATTCTTCACAGAAAGGGTTTCCGAACTGCTGATTCCACACATGAGTTTACCTCTGTCAGTTGAATGCAAACATTGGCCACCATTCAGTTGGATAGCTCCGTTTTGGTTTTAGAAGCAGATATTTCTCTGTGCAGCCAATGGTCCCATTCACTCGGGAATATCCCAACGCAGCTCCTAGAAGAAACGTGTTTCTAACTCGCTGAATATAAACATGGATTCAACTCTCTTAGGTGAACGAATGCACAGCATAGCAGTTTCATGGAAACGTTTCTCCTGAGTTTTAGATGAATTCTTACTGCTGCTTCTAACCTATGGATGTACTGGGCTGGAAATGCCTGATTTGGGATTCTGCACAGAAAGGTATTGCAAACTGCTGAATATACACATGAGTATAACTCTTTCAGTTGAATGCACACATTGACAACCGTTCAGTTAGATAGTTCCGTTTTGGTTTCAGACGCAGATGTTTCTCTGTACAGCTGATGGTCCCATTCACTTGGGAATATCCTAACGCATCTCCTAGAAGAAACGTGTTTCTAATTCTCTGAATCTAAACGTAGATTCAACTCTCTTAGGTGAACGAACGCACAGCATAGCAGTTTCAAGGAAAAGTTTCTCCTGAGTTTTTGACGAAGTCTTACTGCTTCTTCTTACCTATGGATGTACTGGGCTGGAAATGCCTGTTTTGGGATTCTGCACAGAAAGTGTTTGAAAACTGCTGAATCCACACATGAGTTTAACTCTGTCAGTTGAATGAACACATTGACAACCATTCAGTTAGAGAGCTCTTTTTTGGTTTTAGAAGCAGATATTTCTCTGTGCAGCCTATGGTCATATTCACTCGGGAATATCCCAACGCGACTCCTAGAAGAAACGTGTTTCTAACTCGCTAAATCTAAACACAGATTCAACTCTCTTCGGTGAACGAACGCACAGCAGAGCAGTTTGACGGAAACGTTTCTCCTGAGTTTTAGATGAATTCTTAGTGCTGCTTCTTACCTATGGATGTAGTGGGCTGGAAATGCCTGTTTTGGGATTCTGCACAGAAAGGGTTTGCAAACTGATGAATCCACATATGAGATTAACTCCGTCAGTTCAATGCACACATTGAAAAGCATTCAGTTAGATAGCTCCGTTTTGGTTGTAGAAGCAGATGTTTCTCTGTACAGCTGATGGTCCCATTCACTTGGGAATATCCTAACGCAGCTCCTACAAGAAACGTGTTTCTAATTCGCTGAATCTAAACATAGATTCAACTCTCTTAGGTGAACGAAGGCACAGCATAGCAGTTTCAAGGAAAGGTTTCTCCTGAATTTTAGAAGAAGTCTTACTGCTGCTTCTTACCTATGGATGTACTGGGCGGGAAATGCCTGTTTTGGGATTCTCCACAGAAAGGGTTTTCAAAATCCTGAATCCACACAAGACATTAACTCATTCAGTTCAATGCACACATTGACAACCATTCAGTTAGATAGCTCCGTTTAGGTTTTAGAAGCAGATATTTCTCTGTGCAGCCTATGGTCCCATTCACTCGGGAATGCCCCAACGCAGCTCCTAGAAAAATCGTGTTTCTAACTCGCTGAATCTAAACATAGATTCAACCCCTTTAGGTGAACGAACGCACAGCAGAGCAGTTTGACGGAAACGCTTCTCCTGAGTTTTAGACGAAGTCTTACTGCTGCATCTTACCTATGGATGTACTGGGCTGGAAATGCCTGTTTTGGGATTCTGCACAGAAAGAGTTTGCAAACTTCTGAATCCACACATGAGATTAACTCTGTCAGTTCAATGCACACATTGACAACCATTCAGTTAGATAGCTCCGTTTGGGTTTTAGAGGCAGATAATTCTCTGTACAGCCTAGGGTCCTATTCACTAGCGAATATCCAATCGCAGTTCCCAGAAGAAACGTGTTTCCAACTCTCAGAATCTAAATATAGATCAAACTACCTTACGTGAACAATCACACAGCAGAGCAGTTTCAAGGAAAAGTTTCTCCTGAGTTTTAGACGAAGTCTTACTGCTGCTTCTTACCTAAGGATGTACTTGGCTGGAAATGCCTGATTTGGGATTCTGCACAGAAAGGGTTTGCAAACTGCTGAATCCACACATGAGATTAACTCTGTCAGTTCAATGCACACATTGACAACCATTCAGATAGATAGCTCCATTTTGGTTTTAGACGCACATATTTCTCTGTACAGCCTATGGTCCCATTCACTAGGGAATATCCAATCGCAGTTCCAGGAAGAAACGTGTTTCTAACTCTCAGAATCTAAATATAGATCCAACTACCTTACGTGAACGATCACACAGCAGAGCAGTTTCAAGGAAAAGTTTCTCCTGACTTTT
This sequence comes from Aotus nancymaae, assembly GCF_030222135.1. NCBI lineage: Eukaryota > Metazoa > Chordata > Mammalia > Primates > Aotidae > Aotus > Aotus nancymaae. The sequence continues at coordinate 124,472 of NW_026988858.1, forward strand.
AGACGAAGTCTTACTGCTGCTTCTTACCTATGGATGTACTGGGCTGGAAATGCCTGTTTTGGGATTCTGCACAGAAAGGTATTGCAAACTGCTGAATATACACATGAGTATAACTCTTTCAGTTGAATGCACACATTGACAACCATTCAGTTAGATAGCTCCGTTTTGGTTTTAGACGCAGATGTTTCTCTGTACAGCTGATGGTCCCATTCACTTGGGAATATCCTAACGCAGCGCCTAGAAGAAACGTGTTTCTAATTCGCTGAATCTAAACATAGATTCAACTCTCTTAGGTGAACGAACGCACAGAATAGCAGTTTCAAAGAACGGTTTCTCCTGAGTTTTAGACGAATTCTTACTGCTGCTTCTTACCTATGGATGTACTGGGCTGGAAATCCCTGTTTTGGGATACTGCACAGAAACTGTTACAAACTGCTGAATTCACACATGAGATTATCTCAGTCAGTTCAATGCACACATTGACAACCATTCAGTTAGATAGCTCCGTTTGGGTTTTAGAAGCAGATATTTCTCTGTACAGCCTATGGTCACATTCATTAGGGAATATCCAAACGCAGCTCCTAGAAGAAACGTGTTTCTAACTCTCAGAATCAAAACATAGATTCAACTCTCTTACGTGAACGATCACACCACAGAGCAGTTTCAAGAAATAGTTTCTCCTGAGTTTTAGACGAAGTCTTACTGCTGCTTCTTACCTATGGATACACTGGGTTGGAATGCCTTTCTTGGGATTCTGCACAGAAAGTGTTTGAAAGCTGCTGAATCCACACATGAGTTTAACTCTGTCAGTTGAATGCACACATTGAAAACCATTCAGTTAGGTAGCTCCATTTTGGTTTTAGAAGCAGATATTTCTCTGTGCATACTATGGTCCCATTCACTCGGGAATATCCAAACGCAGCTCCTAAAAGAATCGTCTTTCTAACTCGCTGAATCTAAACAGAGATTCTACTCTTTTAGGTGAACGAACGCACAGCAGAGCAGTTTGACGGAAACAATTCTCTTGAGTTTTAGACGAATTCTTAGTCCTGTTTCTTACATATGCCGGTGTAGGGCTAGGAATGCCTGATTTAGGATTCTTCACAGAAAGGGTTTCCGAACTGCTGATTCCACACATGAGTTTACCTCTGTCAGTTGAATGCAAACATTGGCCACCATTCAGTTGGATAGCTCCGTTTTGGTTTTAGAAGCAGATATTTCTCTGTGCAGCCAATGGTCCCATTCACTCGGGAATATCCCAACGCAGCTCCTAGAAGAAACGTGTTTCTAACTCGCTGAATATAAACATGGATTCAACTCTCTTAGGTGAACGAATGCACAGCATAGCAGTTTCATGGAAACGTTTCTCCTGAGTTTTAGATGAATTCTTACTGCTGCTTCTAACCTATGGATGTACTGGGCTGGAAATGCCTGATTTGGGATTCTGCACAGAAAGGTATTGCAAACTGCTGAATATACACATGAGTATAACTCTTTCAGTTGAATGCACACATTGACAACCGTTCAGTTAGATAGTTCCGTTTTGGTTTCAGACGCAGATGTTTCTCTGTACAGCTGATGGTCCCATTCACTTGGGAATATCCTAACGCATCTCCTAGAAGAAACGTGTTTCTAATTCTCTGAATCTAAACGTAGATTCAACTCTCTTAGGTGAACGAACGCACAGCATAGCAGTTTCAAGGAAAAGTTTCTCCTGAGTTTTTGACGAAGTCTTACTGCTTCTTCTTACCTATGGATGTACTGGGCTGGAAATGCCTGTTTTGGGATTCTGCACAGAAAGTGTTTGAAAACTGCTGAATCCACACATGAGTTTAACTCTGTCAGTTGAATGAACACATTGACAACCATTCAGTTAGAGAGCTCTTTTTTGGTTTTAGAAGCAGATATTTCTCTGTGCAGCCTATGGTCATATTCACTCGGGAATATCCCAACGCGACTCCTAGAAGAAACGTGTTTCTAACTCGCTAAATCTAAACACAGATTCAACTCTCTTCGGTGAACGAACGCACAGCAGAGCAGTTTGACGGAAACGTTTCTCCTGAGTTTTAGATGAATTCTTAGTGCTGCTTCTTACCTATGGATGTAGTGGGCTGGAAATGCCTGTTTTGGGATTCTGCACAGAAAGGGTTTGCAAACTGATGAATCCACATATGAGATTAACTCCGTCAGTTCAATGCACACATTGAAAAGCATTCAGTTAGATAGCTCCGTTTTGGTTGTAGAAGCAGATGTTTCTCTGTACAGCTGATGGTCCCATTCACTTGGGAATATCCTAACGCAGCTCCTACAAGAAACGTGTTTCTAATTCGCTGAATCTAAACATAGATTCAACTCTCTTAGGTGAACGAAGGCACAGCATAGCAGTTTCAAGGAAAGGTTTCTCCTGAATTTTAGAAGAAGTCTTACTGCTGCTTCTTACCTATGGATGTACTGGGCGGGAAATGCCTGTTTTGGGATTCTCCACAGAAAGGGTTTTCAAAATCCTGAATCCACACAAGACATTAACTCATTCAGTTCAATGCACACATTGACAACCATTCAGTTAGATAGCTCCGTTTAGGTTTTAGAAGCAGATATTTCTCTGTGCAGCCTATGGTCCCATTCACTCGGGAATGCCCCAACGCAGCTCCTAGAAAAATCGTGTTTCTAACTCGCTGAATCTAAACATAGATTCAACCCCTTTAGGTGAACGAACGCACAGCAGAGCAGTTTGACGGAAACGCTTCTCCTGAGTTTTAGACGAAGTCTTACTGCTGCATCTTACCTATGGATGTACTGGGCTGGAAATGCCTGTTTTGGGATTCTGCACAGAAAGAGTTTGCAAACTTCTGAATCCACACATGAGATTAACTCTGTCAGTTCAATGCACACATTGACAACCATTCAGTTAGATAGCTCCGTTTGGGTTTTAGAGGCAGATAATTCTCTGTACAGCCTAGGGTCCTATTCACTAGCGAATATCCAATCGCAGTTCCCAGAAGAAACGTGTTTCCAACTCTCAGAATCTAAATATAGATCAAACTACCTTACGTGAACAATCACACAGCAGAGCAGTTTCAAGGAAAAGTTTCTCCTGAGTTTTAGACGAAGTCTTACTGCTGCTTCTTACCTAAGGATGTACTTGGCTGGAAATGCCTGATTTGGGATTCTGCACAGAAAGGGTTTGCAAACTGCTGAATCCACACATGAGATTAACTCTGTCAGTTCAATGCACACATTGACAACCATTCAGATAGATAGCTCCATTTTGGTTTTAGACGCACATATTTCTCTGTACAGCCTATGGTCCCATTCACTAGGGAATATCCAATCGCAGTTCCAGGAAGAAACGTGTTTCTAACTCTCAGAATCTAAATATAGATCCAACTACCTTACGTGAACGATCACACAGCAGAGCAGTTTCAAGGAAAAGTTTCTCCTGACTTTTAGACGAAGTCTTACTGCTGCTTCTTACCTATGGATGTACTGGGCTGGAAATGCCTGTTTTGGGATTCTGCACAGAAAGGTATTGCAAACTGCTGAATATACACATGAGTATAACTCTTTCAGTTGAATGCACACATTGACAACCATTCAGTTAGATAGCTCCGTTTTGGTTTTAGACGCAGATGTTTCTCTGTACAGCTGATGGTCCCATTCACTTGGGAATATCCTAACGCAGCGCCTAGAAGAAAC
>NW_026988859.1:0-81897 GCF_030222135.1 Aotus nancymaae
CCCTGTGCTTACAGCTCTTTCTTCCATATGCCGCTAACGGGCTGAAAACGCCTGTTTTGGGACGCTGCAGAGAAAGAGTTTGCAGACTGCTGAATCCACACACGGGTTTAACTCTGGAAGTTGAGTGCACACATTGACAACCGTTCTGTTAGATAGCTGCGTTTTGGATTTAGAAGCAGATATTTCCCTGTGCTTACTGCTGTTTCTTCCATATGCCGGTAATGGGCTGAAAACGCCTGTTTTGGGACTCTGCAGAGAAAGTGTTTGCAGACTGCTGAATCCACACACGGGTTTAACTCTGGAAGTTCAGTGCACACATTGACAACCGTTCTGTTAGATAGCTGCGTTTTCGATTTAGAAGCAGATATTTCCCTGCGCTTACAGCTGTTTCATCCATATGCCGGTAATGGACTGAAAATGCTTGTTTTCGGACTCTGCAGAGAAAGTGTTTCCAGACTGCTGAATCCACACACGGGTTGAACTCTGGAAGTTGAGTGCACACATTGACAACCGTTCTGTTAGATAGCTGCGTTTTGGATTTAGAAGCAGATATTTCCCTGTGCTTACTGCTGTTTCTTCCATATGCCGGTAATGGGCTGAAAACGCCTGTTTTGGGACTCTGCAGAGAAAGTGTTTGCAGACTGCTGAATCCACACACGGGTTTAACTCTGGAAGTTGAGTGCACACATTGACAACCGTTCTGTTAGATAGCTGCGTTTTGGATTTAGAAGCAGATATTTCCCTGTGCTTACTGCTGTTTCTTCCATATGCCGGTAATGGGCTGAAAACGCCTGTTTTGGGATTCTGCAGAGAAAGTGTTTGCAGACTGCTGAATCCACACACGGGTTTAGCTATGGAAGTTGAGTGCACACATTGACCACCGTACTGTTAGATAGCTGCGTTTTGGATTTAGAAGCAGATATTTCCCTGTGCTTACTGCTTTTTCTTCCATATGCCGGTAATGTGCTGAAAACGCCTGTTTTGGGACTCTGCAGAGAAAGTGTTTGCAGACCACTGAATCCACACACGGGTGGAACTCTGGAAGTTGAATGCACACATTGTCAACCGTTCTGTTAGATAGCTGCGTTTTGGATTTAGAAGCAGATATTTCCCTGTGCTTACTGCTGTTTCTTCCATATGCCGGTAATGGGCTGAAAACACCTGTTATCGGACTCTGCAGAGAAAGTGTTTGCAGACTGCTGAATCCACACACGGGTTGAACTCTGGAAGTTGAGTGCACATATTGACAACCGTTCTGTTAGATAGCTGCGTTTTGGATTTAGAAGCAGATATTTACCTGTGCTTACTGCTGTTTCTTCCATATGCCGGTAATGGGCTGAAAACGCCTGTATTAGAACTCTGCAGAGAAAGTGTTTGCAGACAGCTGAATCCACTCACGGGTTTAACTCTGGAAGTTGAGTGCACACATTGACAACCGTTCTGTTAGATAGCTGCGTTTTGGATTTAGAAGCAGATATTTCCCTGTGCTTACTGCTGTTTCTTCCATATGCCGGTAATGGGCTGAAAACGCCTGTTTTGGGACTCTGCAGAGAAACTGTTTGCAGACTGCTGAATCCACTCATGGATTTAACTCTGTAAGTTGAGTGCACACATTGACAACCGTTCTGTTAGATAGCTGCGTTTTGGATTTAGAAGCAGATATTTCCCTGTGCTTACTGCTATTTCTTCCATATGACGGTAATGGACTGAAAATGCTTGTTTTGGGACTCTGCAGAGAAAGTGTTTGCAGACTGCTGAATCCACACACGGGTTGAACTCTGGAAGTTGAGTGCACACATTGACAACCGTTCTGTTAGATAGCTCCGTTTTGGATTTAGAAGCAGATATTTCCCTGTGCTTACTGCTCTTTCTTACATATGCCGGTAATGGGCTGAAAACGCCTGTTTTGGGACTCTGCAGAGAAAGTGTTTGCAGACTGCTGAATCCACACACGGGTTTACCTCTGTAAGTTGAGTGCACACATTGACAACCGTTCTGTTAGATAGCTGCGTTTTGGATTTAGAAGCAGATATTTCCCTGTGCTTACTGCTGTTTCTTCCTTATGCCGGTAAAGGGGTTAAAACGCCTGTTTTGGGACTCTGCAGAGAAAGTGTTTGCAGACTGCTGAATCCACACACGGGATTAACTCTGGAAGTTGAGTGCACACATTGACAACCGTTCTGTTAGGTAGCTGCGTTTTGGATTTAGAAGCAGATATTTCCCTGTGCTTACGGCTGTTTCTTCCATATGCCGGTAATGGGCTGAAAACGCCTGTTTTCGGACTCTGCAGAGAAAGTGTTTGCAGACAGCTGAATCGACTCGTGGGTTTAACTCTGGAAGTTGAGTGCACACATTGACAACCGTTCTGTTAGATAGCTGCGTTTTGGATTTAGAAGCAGATATTTCCCTGTGCTTACTGCTGTTTCCTCCATATGCCGGTAATGGGCTGAAAACGCCTGTTTTGGGACTCTGCAGAGAAAGTGTTTGCAGACTGCTGAATCCACACACGGCTTAAACTCTGGAAGTTGAGTGCACACATTGACAACCGTTCTGTTAGATAGCTGCGTTTTGGATTTAGAAGCAGATATTTCCCTGTGCTTACAGCTCTTTCTTCCATATGCCGCTAACGGGCTGAAAACGCCTGTTTTGGGACGCTGCAGAGAATGAGTTTGCAGACTGCTGAATCCACACACGGGTTTAACTCTGGAAGTTGAGTGCACACATTGACAACCGTTCTGTTAGATAGCTGCGTTTTGGATTTAGAAGCAGATATTTCCCTGTGCTTACTGCTGTTTCTTAAATATGCCGGTAATGGGCTGAAAACGCCTGTTTTGGGACTCTGCAGAGAAAGTGTTTGCAGACTGCTGAATCCACACACGGGTTTAACTCTGGAAGTTGAGTGCACACATTGAAAACCGTTCTGTTTGATAGCTGCGTTTTGGATTTAGAAGCAGATATTTCCCTGTGCTTACTGCTGTTTCTTCCATATGCCGGTAATGGGCTGAAAACACCTGTTATCGGACTCTGCAGAGAAAGTGTTTGCAGACTGCTGAATCCACACACGGGTTGAACTCTGGAAGTTGAGTGCACATATTGACAACCGTTCTGTTAGATAGCTGCGTTTTGGATTTAGAAGCAGATATTTCCCTGTGCTTACTGCTGTTACTTCCATATGCCGGTAATGGGATGAAAACGCCTGTTTTGGGACTCTGCAGAGAAAATGTTTGCAGACTGCTGAATCCACACACGGGTTTACCTCTGGAAGTTGAGTGCACACATTGACCACCGTTCTGTTAGTTAGCTGCGTTTTGGATTTAGAAGCAGATATTTCCCTGTGCTTACTGCTGTTTCTTCCATATGCCGGTAATGGGCTGAAAACGCCTGTTTTGGGACTCTGCAGAGAAAGTGTTTGCAGACTGCTGAATCCACACACGGGTTGAACTCTGGAAGTGGAGTGCACACATTGAGAACCGTTCTGTTAGATAGCTGCGTTTTGGATTTAGAAGCAGATATTTCCCTGCGCTTACTGCTGTTTCTTCCATATGCCGGTAATGGACTGAAAATGCTTGTTTTGGGACTCTGCAGAGAAAGTGTTTGCAGACTGCTGAATCCACACACGGGATGAACTCTGGAAGTTGAGTGCACACATTGACAACCGTTCTGTTAGATAGCTGCGTTTTGGATTTAGAAGCAGATATTTCCCTGTGCTTACTGCTGTTTCTTCCCTATGCCGGTAATGGGCTGAAAACACCTGTTTTCGGACTCTGCAGAGAAAGTGTTTGCAGACTGCTGAATCCACACACGGGTTTACCTCTGGAAGTTGAGTGCACACATTGACAACCGTTCTGTTAGATAGCTGCGTTTTGGATTTAGAAGCAGATATTTCCCTGTGCTTACTGCTGTTTCTTCCATATGCCGGTAATGGGCTGAAAACGCCTGTATTGGGACTCTGCAGAGAAACAGTTTGCAGACTGCTGAATAAACTCACGGGTTTAACTCTGGAAGTTGAGTGCACACATTGACAACCGTTCTGTTAGATAGCTGCGTTTTGGATTTAGAAGCATATATTTCCCTGTGCTTACTGCTATTTCTTCCATATGCCAGTAATGGGCTGAAAACACCTGTTTTCGGACTCTGCAGAGAAAGTGTTTGAAGACTGCTGAATCCACACACGGGTTGAACTCTGGAAGTTGAGTGCACACATTGACAACCGTTCTGTTAGATAGCTCCGTTTTGGATTTAGAAGCAGATATTTCCCTGTGCTTACTGCTGTTTCTTCCATATGCCGGTAATGGGCTGAAAACGCCCGTTTTGGGACTCTGCAGAGAATGTGTTTGCAGACTGCTGAATCCACACACGGGTTGAACTCTGGAAGTTGAGTGCACACATTGACAACCGTTCTGTTAGATAGCTGCGTTTTGGAATTAGAAGCACATATTTCCCTGTGCTTACTGCTGTTTCTTCCACATGCCGGTAATGGGCTGAAAACGCCTGTTTTCGGACTCTGCAGAGAAAGTGTTTGCAGACTGCTGAATCCACACACGGGTTGAACTCTGGAAGTTGACTGCACACATTGACAACCGTTCTGTTAGATAGCTGCGTTTTGGATTTAGAAGCAGATATTTCCCTGTGCTTACTGCTGTTTCTTCCATATGCCGGTAATGGGCTGAAAACGCCTGTTTTGGGACTCTGTAGAGAAAGTGTTTGCAGACTGCTGAATCCACACACGGGTTTACCTCTGGAAGTTGAGTGCACACATTGACAACCGTTCTGTTAGATAGCTGCATTTTGGATTTAGAAGCAGATATTTCCCTGTGCTTACAGCTCTTTCTTCCATATGCCGATAATGGGCTGAAAACGCCTGTTTTGGGACTCTGCAGAGAATGTGTTTGCAGACTGCTGAATCCACACACGGGTTGAACTCTGGAAGTTGAGTGCACACATTGAAAACCGTTCTGTTTGATAGCTGCGTTTTGGATTTAGAAGCAGATATTTCCCTGTGCTTACTGCTGTTACTTCCATATGCCGGTAATGGGCTGAAAACGCCTGTTTTGGGACTCTGCAGAGAAAATGTTTGCAGACTGCAGAATCCACACACGGGTTTACCTCTGGAAGTTGAGTGCACACATTGACCACCGTTCTGTTAGATAGCTGCGTTTTGGATTTAGAAGCAGAAATTTCCCTGTGCTTACTGCTGTTTCTTCCATATGCCGGTAATGGGCTGAAAACGCCTGTTTTGGGACTCTGCAGAGAAAGTGTTTGCAGACTGCTGAATCCACACACGGGTTTAACTCTGGAAGTTGAGTGCACACATTGACAACCGTTCTGTTAGATAGCTGCGTTTTGGATTTAGAAGCAGATATTTCCCTGCGCTTACAACTGTTTCATCCATATGCCGGTAATGGACTGAAAATGCCTGTTTTGTGACTCTACAGAGAAAGTGTTTCCAGACTGCTGAATCCACACACGGGTTTACCTCTGGAAGTTGAGTGCACACATTGACAACCGTTCTGTTAGATAGCTGCGTTTTGGATTTAGAAGCAGATATTTCCCTGTGCTTACTGCTGTTTCTTCCATATGCCGGTAATGGGCTGAAAACGCCTGTTTTGGGACTCTGCAGAGAAAGTGTTTGCAGACTGCTGAATCCACACACGGGTTTAACTCTGGAAGTTGAGTGCACACATTGACAACCGTTCTGTTAGATAGCTGCGTTTTGGATTTAGAAGCAGATATATCCCTGTGCTTACTGCTGTTTCTTCCATATGCCGGTAATGGGCTGAAAACGCCTGTTTTGGGATTCTGCAGAGAAAGTGTTTGCAGACTGCTGAATCCACACACGGGTTTAGCTCTGGAAGTTGAGTGCACACATTGACCACCGTACTGTTAGATAGCTGCGTTTTGGATTTAGAAGCAGATATTTCCCTGTGCTTACTGCTGTTTCTTCCATATGCCGGTAATGTGCTGAAAACGCCTGTTTTGGGACTCTGCAGAGAAAGTGTTTGCAGACCACTGAATCCACACACGGGTGGAACTCTGGAAGTTGAGTGCACACATTGTCAACTTTTCTGTTAGATAGCTGCGTTTTGGATTTAGAAGCAGATATTTCCCTGTGCTTACTGCTGTTTCTTCCATATGCCGGTAATGGGCTGAAAACACCTGTTATCGGACTCTGCAGAGAAAGTGTTTGCAGACTGTTGAATCCACACACGGGTTGAACTCTGGAAGTTGAGTGCACATATTGACAACCGTTCTGTTAGATAGCTGCGTTTTGGATTTAGAAGCAGATATTTACCTGTGCTTACTGCTGTTTCTTCCATATGCCGGTAATGGGCTGAAAACGCCTGTATTGGGACTCTGCAGAGAAAGTGTTTGCAGACAGCTGAATCCACTCACGGGTTTAACTCTGGAAGTTGAGTGCACACATTGACAACCGTTCTGTTAGATAGCTGCGTTTTGGATTTAGAAGCAGATATTTCCCTGTGCTTACTGCTGTTTCTTCCATATGCCGGTAATGGGCTGAAAACGCCTGTTTTGGGACTCTGCAGAGAAACTGTTTGCAGACTGCTGAATCCACTCATGGGTTTAACTCTGTAAGTTGAGTGCACACATTGACAACCGTTCTGTTAGATAGCTGCGTTTTGGATTTAGAAGCAGATATTTCCCTGTGCTTACTGCTATTTCTTCCATATGCCGGTAATGGACTGAAAATGCTTGTTTTGGGACTCTGCAGAGAAAGTGTTTGCAGACTGCTGAATCCACACACGGGTTGAACTCTGGAAGTTGAGTGCACACATTGACAACCGTTCTGTTAGATAGCTCCGTTTTGGATTTAGAAGCAGATATTTCCCTGTGCTTACTGCTCTTTCTTACATATGCCGGTAATGGGCTGAAAACGCCTGTTTTGGGACTCTGCAGAGAAAGTGTTTGCAGACTGCTGAATCCACACACGGGTTTATCTCTGGAAGTTTAGTGCACACATTGACAACTGTTCTGTTAGATAGCTGCGTTTTGGATTTAGAAGCAGATATTTCCCTGTGCTTACTGCTGTTTCTTCCTTATGCCGGTAAAGGGGTTAAAACGCCTGTTTTGGGACTCTGCAGAGAAAGTGTTTGCAGACTGCTGAATCCACACACGGGTTTAACTCTGGAAGTTGAGTGCACACATTGACAACCGTTCTGTTAGGTAGCTGCGTTTTGGATTTAGAAGCAGATATTTCCCTGTGCTTACGGCTGTTTCTTCCATATGCCGGTAATGGGCTGAAAACGCCTGTTTTCGGACTCTGCAGAGAAAGTGTTTGCAGACAGCTGAATCCACTCATGGGTTTAACTCTGGAAGTTGAGTGCACACATTGACAACCGTTCTGTTAGATAGCTGCGTTTTGGATTTAGAAGCAGATATTTCCCTGTGCTTACTGCTGTTTCCTCCATATGCCGGTAATGGGCTGAAAACGCCTGTTTTGGGACTCTGCAGAGAAAGTGTTTGCAGACTGCTGAATCCACACACGGGTTTAACTCTGGAAGTTGAGTGCACACATTGAAAACCGTTCTGTTTGATAGCTGCGTTTTGGATTTAGAAGCAGATATTTCCCTGTGCTTACTGCTGTTTCTTCCATATGCCGGTAATGGGCTGAAAACACCTGTTATCGGACTCTGCAGAGAAAGTGTTTGCAGACTGCTGAATCCACACACGGGTTGAACTCTGGAAGTTGAGTGCACATATTGACAACCGTTCTGTTAGATAGCTGCGTTTTGGATTTAGAAGCAGATATTTCCCTGTGCTTACTGCTGTTACTTCCATATGCCGGTAATGGGCTGAAAACGCCTGTTTTGGGACTCTGCAGAGAAAGTGTTTGCAGACTGCTGAATCCACACACGGGTTTAACTCTGGAAGTTGAGTGCACACATTGACAACCGTTCTGTTAGATAGCTGCGTTTTGGATTTAGAAGCAGAAATTTCCCTGTGCTTACTGCTGTTTCTTCCATATGCCGGTAATGGGCTGAAAACGCCTGTTTTGGGACTCTGCAGAGAAAGTGTTTGCAGACTGCTGAATCCACACACGGGTTTAACTCTGGAAGTTGAGTGCACACATTGAAAACCGTTCTGTTAGATAGCTGCGTTTTGGATTTAGAAGCAGATATTTCCCTGCGCTTACAGCTGTTTCATCCATATGCCGGTAATGGACTGAAAATGCTTGTTTTGGGACTCTGCAGAGAAAGTGTTTCCAGACTGCTGAATCCACACACGGGTTGAACTCTGGAAGTTGAGTGCACACATTGACAACCGTTCTGTTAGATAGCTGCGTTTTGGATTTAGATGCAGATATTTCCCTGTGCTTACTGCTGTTTCTTCCATATGCCGGTAATGGGCTGAAAACGCCTGTTTTGGGACTCTGCAGAGAAAGTGTTTGCAGACTGCTGAATCCACACACGGGTTTAACTCTGGAAGTTGAGTGCACACATTGACAACCGTTCTGTTAGATAGCTGCGTTTTGGATTTAGAAGCTGATATTTCCCTGTGCTTACTGCTGTTTCTTCCATATGCCGGTAATGGGCTGAAAACGCCTGTTTTGGGATTCTGCAGAGAAAGTGTTTGCAGACTGCTGAATCCACACACGGGTTTAGCTCTGGAAGTTGAGTGCACACATTGACCACCGTACTGTTAGATACCTGCGTTTTGGATTTAGAAGCAGATATTTCCCTGTGCTTACTGCTGTTTCTTCCATATGCCGGTAATGTGCTGAAAACGCCTGTTTTGGGACTCTGCAGAGAAAGTGTTTGCAGACTGCTGAATCCACACACGGGTTTAACTCTGGAAGTTGAGTGCACACATTGAAAACCGTTCTGTTTGATAGCTGCGTTTTGGATTTAGAAGCAGATATTTCCCTGTGCTTACTGCTGTTTCTTCCATATGCCGGTAATGGGCTGAAAACACCTGTTATCGGACTCTGCAGAGAAAGTGTTTGCAGACTGCTGAATCCACACACGGGTTGAACTCTGGAAGTTGAGTGCACATATTGACAACCGTTCTGTTAGATAGCTGCGTTTTGGATTTAGAAGCAGATATTTCCCTGTGCTTACTGCTGTTACTTCCATATGCCGGTAATGGGCTGAAAACGCCTGTTTTGGGACTCTGCAGAGAAAGTGTTTGCAGACTGCTGAATCCACACACGGGTTTAACTCTGGAAGTTGAGTGCACACATTGACAACCGTTCTGTTAGATAGCTGCGTTTTGGATTTAGAAGCAGAAATTTCCCTGTGCTTACTGCTGTTTCTTCCATATGCCGGTAATGGGCTGAAAACGCCTGTTTTGGGACTCTGCAGAGAAAGTGTTTGCAGACTGCTGAATCCACACACGGGTTTAACTCTGGAAGTTCAGTGCACACATTGAAAACCGTTCTGTTAGATAGCTGCGTTTTGGATTTAGAAGCAGATATTTCCCTGCGCTTACAGCTGTTTCATCCATATGCCGGTAATGGACTGAAAATGCTTGTTTTGGGACTCTGCAGAGAAAGTGTTTCCAGACTGCTGAATCCACACACGGGTTGAACTCTGGAAGTTGAGTGCACACATTGACAACCGTTCTGTTAGATAGCTGCGTTTTGGATTTAGATGCAGATATTTCCCTGTGCTTACTGCTGTTTCTTCCATATGCCGGTAATGGGCTGAAAACGCCTGTTTTGGGACTCTGCAGAGAAAGTGTTTGCAGACTGCTGAATCCACACACGGGTTTAACTCTGGAAGTTGAGTGCACACATTGACAACCGTTCTGTTAGATAGCTGCGTTTTGGATTTAGAAGCAGATATTTCCCTGTGCTTACTGCTGTTTCTTCCATATGCCGGTAATGGGCTGAAAACGCCTGTTTTGGGATTCTGCAGAGAAAGTGTTTGCAGACTGCTGAATCCACACACGGGTTTAGCTCTGGAAGTTGAGTGCACACATTGACCACCGTACTGTTAGATAGCTGCGTTTTGGATTTAGAAGCAGATATTTCCCTGTGCTTACTGCTGTTTCTTCCATATGCCGGTAATGTGCTGAAAACGCCTGTTTTGGGACTCTGCAGAGAAAGTGTTTGCAGACCACTGAATCCACACACGGGTGGAACTCTGGAAGTTGAGTGCACACATTGTCAACCGTTCTGTTAGATAGCTGCGTTTTGGATTTAGAAGCAGATATTTCCCTGTGCTTACTGCTGTTTCTTCCATATGCCGGTAATGGGCTGAAAACACCTGTTATCGGACTCTGCAGAGAAAGTGTTTGCAGACTGCTGAATCCACACACGGGTTGAACTCTGGAAGTTGAGTGCACATATTGACAACCGTTCTGTTAGATAGCTGCGTTTTGGATTTAGAAGCAGATATTTACCTGTGCTTACTGCTGTTTCTTCCATATGCCGGTAATGGGCTGAAAACGCCTGTATTGGGACTCTGCAGAGAAAGTGTTTGCAGACAGCTGAATCCACTCACGGGTTTAACTCTGGAAGTTGAGTGCACACATTGACAACCGTTCTGTTAGATAGCTGCGTTTTGGATTTAGAAGCAGATATTTCCCTGTACTTACTGCTGTTTCTTCCATATGCCGGTAATGGGCTGAAAACGCCTGTTTTGGGACTCTGCAGAGAAACTGTTTGCAGACTGCTGAATCCACTCATGGGTTTAACTCTGTAAGTTGAGTGCACACATTGACAACCGTTCTGTTAGATAGCTGCGTTTTGGATTTAGAAGCAGATATTTCACTGTGCTTACTGCTATTTCTTCCATATGCCGGTAATGGACTGAAAATGCTTGTTTTGGGACTCTGCAGAGAAAGTGTTTGCAGACTGCTGAATCCACACACGGGTTGAACTCTGGAAGTTGAGTGCACACATTGACAACCGTTCTGTTAGATAGCTCCGTTTTGGATTTAGAAGCAGATATTTCCCTGTGCTTACTGCTGTTTCTTCCATATGCCGGTAATGGGCTGAAAACGCCTGTTTTGGGACTCTGCAGAGAAAGTGTTTGCAGACTGCTGAATCCACACACGGGTTTACCTCTGGAAGTTTAGTGCACACATTGACAACCGTTCTGTTAGATAGCTGCGTTTTGGATTTAGAAGCAGATATTTCCCTGTGCTTACTGCTGTTTCTTCCTTATGCCGGTAAAGGGGTTAAAACGCCTGTTTTGGGACTCTGCAGAGAAAGTGTTTGCAGACTGCTGAATCCACACACGGGATTAACTCTGGAAGTTGAGTGCACACATTGACAACCGTTCTGTTAGGTAGCTGCGTATTGGATTTAGAAGCAGATATTTCCCTGTGCTTACGGCTGTTTCTTCCATATGCCGGTAATGGGCTGAAAACGCCTGTTTTCGGACTCTGCAGAGAAAGTGTTTGCAGACAGCTGAATCCACTCATGGGTTTAACTCTGGAAGTTGAGTGCACACATTGACAACCGTTCTGTTAGATAGCTGCGTTTTGGATTTAGAAGCAGATATTTCCCTGTGCTTACTGCTGTTTCCTCCATATGCCGGTAATGGGCTGAAAACGCCTGTTTTGGGACTCTGCAGAGAAAGTGTTTGCAGACTGCTGAATCCACACACGGCTTAAACTCTGGAAGTTGAGTGCACACATTGACAACCGTTCTGTTAGATAGCTGCGTTTTGGATTTAGAAGCAGATATTTCCCTGTGCTTACAGCTCTTTCTTCCATATGCCGCTAACGGGCTGAAAACGCCTGTTTTGGGACGCTGCAGAGAAAGAGTTTGCAGACTGCTGAATCCACACACGGGTTTAACTCTGGAAGTTGAGTTCACACATTGACAACCGTTCTGTTAGATAGCTGCGTTTTGGATTTAGAAGCAGATATTTCCCTGTGCTTACTGCTGTTTCTTAAATATGCCGGTAATGGGCTGAAAACGCCTGTTTTGGGACTCTGCAGAGAAAGTGTTTGCAGACTTCTGAATCCACACACGGGTTTAACTCTGGAAGTTGAGTGCACACATTGAAAACCGTTCTGTTTGATAGCTGCGTTTTGGATTTAGAAGCAGATATTTCCCTGTACTTACTGCTGTTTCTTCCATATGCCGGTAATCGGCTGAAAACACCTGTTATCGGACTCTGCAGAGAAAGTGTTTGCAGACTGCTGAATCCACACACGGGTTGAATTCTCGAAGTTGAGTGCACATATTGACAACCGTTCTGTTAGATAGCTGCGTTTTGGATTTAGAAGCAGATATTTCCCTGTGCTTACTGCTGTTACTTCCATATGCCGGTAATGGGCTGAAAACGCCTGTTTTGGGACTCTGCAGAGAAAATGTTTGCAGACTGCTGAATCCACACACGGGTTTACCTCTGGAAGTTGAGTGCACACATTGACCACCGTTCTGTTAGATAGCTGCGTTTTGGATTTAGAAGCAGATATTTCCCTGTGCTTACTGCTGTTTCTTCCATATGCCGGTAATGGGCTGAAAACGCCTGTTTTGGGACTCTGCAGAGAAAGTGTTTGCAGACTGCTGAATCCACACACGGGTTTAAATCTGGAAGTTGAGTGCACACATTGAGAACCGTTCTGTTAGATAGCTGCGTTTTGGATTTAGAAGCAGATATTTCCCTGCGCTTACTGCTGTTTCTTCCATATGCCGGTAATGGACTGAAAATGCTTGTTTTGGGACTCTGCAGAGAAAGTGTTTGCAGACTGCTGAATCCACACACGGGATGAACTCTGGAAGTTGAGTGCACACATTGACATCCGTTCTGTTAGATAGCTGCGTTTTGGATTTAGAAGCAGATATTTCCCTGTGCTTACTGCTGTTTCTTCCCTATGCCGGTAATGGGCTGAAAACACCTGTTTTCGGACTCTGCAGAGAAAGTGTTTGCAGACTGCTGAATCCACACACGGGTTTACCTCTGGAAGTTGAGTGCACACATTGACAACCGTTCTGTTAGATAGCTGCGTTTTGGATTTAGAAGCAGATATTTCCCTGTGCTTACTGCTGTTTCTTCCATATGCCGGTAATGGGCTAAAAACGCCTGTATTGGGACTCTGCAGAGAAACTGTTTGCAGACTGCTGAATCCACTCACGGGTTTAACTCTGGAAGTTGAGTGCACACATTGACAACCGTTCTGTTAGATAGCTGCGTTTTTAGATTTAGAAGCATATATTTCCCTGTGCTTACTGCTATTTCTTCCATATGCCAGTAATGGGCTGAAAACACCTGTTTTCGGACTCTGCAGAGAAAGTGTTTGAAGACTGCTGAATCCACACACGGGTTGAACTCTGGAAGTTGAGTGCACACATTGACAACCGGTCTGTTAGATAGCTCCGTTTTGGATTTAGAAGCAGATATTTCCCTGTGCTTACCGCTCTTTCTTACATATGCCGGTAATGGGCTGAAAACGCCTGTTTTGGGACTCTGCAGAGAAAGTGTTTGCACACTGCTGAATCCACACACGGGTTTACCTCTGGAAGTTTAGTGCACACATTGACAACCGTTCTGTTAGATAGCTGCGTTTTGGATTTAGAAGCAGATATTTCCCTGTGCTTACTGCTGTTTCTTCCATAAGCCGGTAAAGGGGTTAAAACGCCTGTTTTGGGACTCTGCAGAGAAAGTGTTTGCAGACTGCTGAATCCACACACGGGTTTAACTCTGGAAGATGAGTGCACACATTGACAACCGTTCTGTTAGGTAGCTGCGTTTTGGATTTAGAAGCAGATATTTCCCTGTGCTTACTGCTGTTTCTTCCATATGCCGGTCATGGGCTGAAAACGCCTGTTTTGGGACTCTGCAGAGAAAGTGTTTGCAGACTGCTGAATCCACACACGGGTTTACCTCTGGAAGTTGGGTGCACACATTGACAACCGTTCTGTTAGGTAGCTGCGTTTTGGATTTAGAAGCAGATATTTCCCTGTGCTTACTGCTGTTTCTTCCATATGCCGGTAATGGGCTGAAAACGCCTGTTTTGGGACTCTGCAGAGAAAGGGTTTGCAGACTGCTGAATCCACACACGGGTTTCACTCTGGAAGTTTAGTGCACACATTGACAACCGTTCGGTTAGATAGCTGCGTTTTGGATTTAGAAGCAGATATTTCCCTGTGCTTACTGCTGTTTCTTCCATATGCCGGTAATGTGCTGAAAACGCCTGTTTTGGGACTCTGCAGAGAAAGTGTTTGCAGACTGCTGAATCCACACACGGGTTTAGCTCTGGAAGTTGAGTGCACACATTGACCACCGTACTGTTAGATACCTGCGTTTTGGATTTAGAAGCAGATATTTCCCTGTGCTTACTGCTGTTTCTTCCATATGCCGGTAATGTGCTGAAAACGCCTGGTTTGGGACTCTGCAGAGAAAGTGTTTGCAGACTGCTGAATCCACACACGGGTTTAACTCTGGAAGTTGAGTGCACACATTGAAAACCGTTCTGTTTGATAGCTGCGTTTTGGATTTAGAAGCAGATATTTCCCTGTGCTTACTGCTGTTTCTTCCATATGCCGGTAATGGGCTGAAAACACCTGTTATCGGACTCTGCAGAGAAAGTGTTTGCAGACTGCTGAATCCACACACGGGTTGAACTCTGGAAGTTGAGTGCACATATTGACAACCGTTCTGTTAGATAGCTGCGTTTTGGATTTAGAAGCAGATATTTCCCTGTGCTTACTGCTGTTACTTCCATATGCCGGTAATGGGCTGAAAACGCCTGTTTTGGGACTCTGCAGAGAAAGTGTTTGCAGACTGCTGAATCCACACACGGGTTTAACTCTGGAAGTTGAGTGCACACATTGACAACCGTTCTGTTAGATAGCTGCGTTTTGGATTTAGAAGCAGAAATTTCCCTGTGCTTACTGCTGTTTCTTCCATATGCCGGTAATGGGCTGAAAACGCCTGTTTTGGGACTCTGCAGAGAAAGTGTTTGCAGACTGCTGAATCCACACACGGGTTTAACTCTGGAAGTTCAGTGCACACATTGAAAACCGTTCTGTTAGATAGCTGCGTTTTGGATTTAGAAGCAGATATTTCCCTGCGCTTACAGCTGTTTCATCCATATGCCGGTAATGGACTGAAAATGCTTGTTTTGGGACTCTGCAGAGAAAGTGTTTCCAGACTGCTGAATCCACACACGGGTTGAACTCTGGAAGTTGAGTGCACACATTGACAACCGTTCTGTTAGATAGCTGCGTTTTGGATTTAGATGCAGATATTTCCCTGTGCTTACTGCTGTTTCTTCCATATGCCGGTAATGGGCTGAAAACGCCTGTTTTGGGACTCTGCAGAGAAAGTGTTTGCAGACTGCTGAATCCACACACGGGTTTAACTCTGGAAGTTGAGTGCACACATTGACAACCGTTCTGTTAGATAGCTGCGTTTTGGATTTAGAAGCAGATATTTCCCTGTGCTTACTGCTGTTTCTTCCATATGCCGGTAATGGGCTGAAAACGCCTGTTTTGGGATTCTGCAGAGAAAGTGTTTGCAGACTGCTGAATCCACACACGGGTTTAGCTCTGGAAGTTGAGTGCACACATTGACCACCGTACTGTTAGATAGCTGCGTTTTGGATTTAGAAGCAGATATTTCCCTGTGCTTACTGCTGTTTCTTCCATATGCCGGTAATGTGCTGAAAACGCCTGTTTTGGGACTCTGCAGAGAAAGTGTTTGCAGACCACTGAATCCACACACGGGTGGAACTCTGGAAGTTGAGTGCACACATTGTCAACCGTTCTGTTAGATAGCTGCGTTTTGGATTTAGAAGCAGATATTTCCCTGTGCTTACTGCTGTTTCTTCCATATGCCGGTAATGGGCTGAAAACACCTGTTATCGGACTCTGCAGAGAAAGTGTTTGCAGACTGCTGAATCCACACACGGGTTGAACTCTGGAAGTTGAGTGCACATATTGACAACCGTTCTGTTAGATAGCTGCGTTTTGGATTTAGAAGCAGATATTTACCTGTGCTTACTGCTGTTTCTTCCATATGCCGGTAATGGGCTGAAAACGCCTGTATTGGGACTCTGCAGAGAAAGTGTTTGCAGACAGCTGAATCCACTCACGGGTTTAACTCTGGAAGTTGAGTGCACACATTGACAACCGTTCTGTTAGATAGCTGCGTTTTGGATTTAGAAGCAGATATTTCCCTGTACTTACTGCTGTTTCTTCCATATGCCGGTAATGGGCTGAAAACGCCTGTTTTGGGACTCTGCAGAGAAACTGTTTGCAGACTGCTGAATCCACTCATGGGTTTAACTCTGTAAGTTGAGTGCACACATTGACAACCGTTCTGTTAGATAGCTGCGTTTTGGATTTAGAAGCAGATATTTCACTGTGCTTACTGCTATTTCTTCCATATGCCGGTAATGGACTGAAAATGCTTGTTTTGGGACTCTGCAGAGAAAGTGTTTGCAGACTGCTGAATCCACACACGGGTTGAACTCTGGAAGTTGAGTGCACACATTGACAACCGTTCTGTTAGATAGCTCCGTTTTGGATTTAGAAGCAGATATTTCCCTGTGCTTACTGCTGTTTCTTCCATATGCCGGTAATGGGCTGAAAACGCCTGTTTTGGGACTCTGCAGAGAAAGTGTTTGCAGACTGCTGAATCCACACACGGGTTTACCTCTGGAAGTTTAGTGCACACATTGACAACCGTTCTGTTAGATAGCTGCGTTTTGGATTTAGAAGCAGATATTTCCCTGTGCTTACTGCTGTTTCTTCCTTATGCCGGTAAAGGGGTTAAAACGCCTGTTTTGGGACTCTGCAGAGAAAGTGTTTGCAGACTGCTGAATCCACACACGGGATTAACTCTGGAAGTTGAGTGCACACATTGACAACCGTTCTGTTAGGTAGCTGCGTATTGGATTTAGAAGCAGATATTTCCCTGTGCTTACGGCTGTTTCTTCCATATGCCGGTAATGGGCTGAAAACGCCTGTTTTCGGACTCTGCAGAGAAAGTGTTTGCAGACAGCTGAATCCACTCATGGGTTTAACTCTGGAAGTTGAGTGCACACATTGACAACCGTTCTGTTAGATAGCTGCGTTTTGGATTTAGAAGCAGATATTTCCCTGTGCTTACTGCTGTTTCCTCCATATGCCGGTAATGGGCTGAAAACGCCTGTTTTGGGACTCTGCAGAGAAAGTGTTTGCAGACTGCTGAATCCACACACGGCTTAAACTCTGGAAGTTGAGTGCACACATTGACAACCGTTCTGTTAGATAGCTGCGTTTTGGATTTAGAAGCAGATATTTCCCTGTGCTTACAGCTCTTTCTTCCATATGCCGCTAACGGGCTGAAAACGCCTGTTTTGGGACGCTGCAGAGAAAGAGTTTGCAGACTGCTGAATCCACACACGGGTTTAACTCTGGAAGTTGAGTTCACACATTGACAACCGTTCTGTTAGATAGCTGCGTTTTGGATTTAGAAGCAGATATTTCCCTGTGCTTACTGCTGTTTCTTAAATATGCCGGTAATGGGCTGAAAACGCCTGTTTTGGGACTCTGCAGAGAAAGTGTTTGCAGACTTCTGAATCCACACACGGGTTTAACTCTGGAAGTTGAGTGCACACATTGAAAACCGTTCTGTTTGATAGCTGCGTTTTGGATTTAGAAGCAGATATTTCCCTGTACTTACTGCTGTTTCTTCCATATGCCGGTAATCGGCTGAAAACACCTGTTATCGGACTCTGCAGAGAAAGTGTTTGCAGACTGCTGAATCCACACACGGGTTGAATTCTCGAAGTTGAGTGCACATATTGACAACCGTTCTGTTAGATAGCTGCGTTTTGGATTTAGAAGCAGATATTTCCCTGTGCTTACTGCTGTTACTTCCATATGCCGGTAATGGGCTGAAAACGCCTGTTTTGGGACTCTGCAGAGAAAATGTTTGCAGACTGCTGAATCCACACACGGGTTTACCTCTGGAAGTTGAGTGCACACATTGACCACCGTTCTGTTAGATAGCTGCGTTTTGGATTTAGAAGCAGATATTTCCCTGTGCTTACTGCTGTTTCTTCCATATGCCGGTAATGGGCTGAAAACGCCTGTTTTGGGACTCTGCAGAGAAAGTGTTTGCAGACTGCTGAATCCACACACGGGTTTAAATCTGGAAGTTGAGTGCACACATTGAGAACCGTTCTGTTAGATAGCTGCGTTTTGGATTTAGAAGCAGATATTTCCCTGCGCTTACTGCTGTTTCTTCCATATGCCGGTAATGGACTGAAAATGCTTGTTTTGGGACTCTGCAGAGAAAGTGTTTGCAGACTGCTGAATCCACACACGGGATGAACTCTGGAAGTTGAGTGCACACATTGACATCCGTTCTGTTAGATAGCTGCGTTTTGGATTTAGAAGCAGATATTTCCCTGTGCTTACTGCTGTTTCTTCCCTATGCCGGTAATGGGCTGAAAACACCTGTTTTCGGACTCTGCAGAGAAAGTGTTTGCAGACTGCTGAATCCACACACGGGTTTACCTCTGGAAGTTGAGTGCACACATTGACAACCGTTCTGTTAGATAGCTGCGTTTTGGATTTAGAAGCAGATATTTCCCTGTGCTTACTGCTGTTTCTTCCATATGCCGGTAATGGGCTAAAAACGCCTGTATTGGGACTCTGCAGAGAAACTGTTTGCAGACTGCTGAATCCACTCACGGGTTTAACTCTGGAAGTTGAGTGCACACATTGACAACCGTTCTGTTAGATAGCTGCGTTTTTAGATTTAGAAGCATATATTTCCCTGTGCTTACTGCTATTTCTTCCATATGCCAGTAATGGGCTGAAAACACCTGTTTTCGGACTCTGCAGAGAAAGTGTTTGAAGACTGCTGAATCCACACACGGGTTGAACTCTGGAAGTTGAGTGCACACATTGACAACCGGTCTGTTAGATAGCTCCGTTTTGGATTTAGAAGCAGATATTTCCCTGTGCTTACCGCTCTTTCTTACATATGCCGGTAATGGGCTGAAAACGCCTGTTTTGGGACTCTGCAGAGAAAGTGTTTGCACACTGCTGAATCCACACACGGGTTTACCTCTGGAAGTTTAGTGCACACATTGACAACCGTTCTGTTAGATAGCTGCGTTTTGGATTTAGAAGCAGATATTTCCCTGTGCTTACTGCTGTTTCTTCCATAAGCCGGTAAAGGGGTTAAAACGCCTGTTTTGGGACTCTGCAGAGAAAGTGTTTGCAGACTGCTGAATCCACACACGGGTTTAACTCTGGAAGATGAGTGCACACATTGACAACCGTTCTGTTAGGTAGCTGCGTTTTGGATTTAGAAGCAGATATTTCCCTGTGCTTACTGCTGTTTCTTCCATATGCCGGTCATGGGCTGAAAACGCCTGTTTTGGGACTCTGCAGAGAAAGTGTTTGCAGACTGCTGAATCCACACACGGGTTTACCTCTGGAAGTTGGGTGCACACATTGACAACCGTTCTGTTAGGTAGCTGCGTTTTGGATTTAGAAGCAGATATTTCCCTGTGCTTACTGCTGTTTCTTCCATATGCCGGTAATGGGCTGAAAACGCCTGTTTTGGGACTCTGCAGAGAAAGGGTTTGCAGACTGCTGAATCCACACACGGGTTTCACTCTGGAAGTTTAGTGCACACATTGACAACCGTTCGGTTAGATAGCTGCGTTTTGGATTTAGAAGCAGATATTTCCCTGTGCTTACTGCTGTTTCTTCCACATGCCGGTAATGGGCTGAAAACGCCTGGTTTGGGACTCTGCAGAGAAAGTGTTTGCAGACTGCTGAATCCACACACGGGTTGAACTCTGGAAGTTGAGTGCACACATTGACAACCGTTCTGTTAGATAGCTGCGTTTTTTATTTAGAAGCAGATATTTCCCTGTGCTTACTGCTGTTTCTTCCATATGCCGGTAATGGGCTGAAAACGCCTGTTTGGGACTCTGCAGAGAAAGAGTTTGCAGACTGCTGAATCCACACACGGGTTTACCTCTGGAAGTTGAGTGCACACATTGACAACCGTTCTGTTAGAAAGCTGCGTTTTGGATTTATAAGCAGATATTTCCCTGTGCATACTGCTGTTTCTTCCATATGCCGGTAAAGGGGTTAAAACGCCTGTTTTGGGACTCTGCAGAGAAAGTGTTTGCAGACTGCTGAATCCACACACGGGTTTAACTCTGGAAGATGAGTGCACACATTGACAACCGTTCTGTTAGGTAGCTGCGTTTTGGATTTAGAAGCAGATATTTCCCTGTGCTTACTGCTGTTTCTTCCATATGCCGGTAATGGGCTGAAAACGCCTGATTTGGGACTCTGCAGAGAAAGTGTTTGCAGACTGCTGAATCCACACACGGGTTTAAATCTGGAAGTTGGGTGCACACATTGACAACCGTTGTGTTAGGTAGCTGCGTTTTGGATTTAGAAGCAGATATTTCCCTGTGCTTTCTGCTGTTTCTTCCACATGCTGGTAATGGGCTGAAAACGCCTGTTTTGGGACTCTGCAGAGAAAGTGTTTGCAGACTGCTGAATCCACACACGGGTTTAACTCTGGAAGTTGAGTGCCCACGTTGACAGCCGTTCTGTTAGATAGCTCCGTTTTGGATTTAGAAGCAGATATTTCCCTGTGCTTACTGCTGTTTCTTCCATATGCCGGTAATGGGCTGAAAACGCCCGTTTTGGGACTCTGCAGAGAATGTGTTTGCAGACTGCTGAATCCACACACGGGTTGAACTCTGGAAGTTGAGTGCACACATTGACAACCGTTCTGTTAGATAGCTGCGTTTTGGAATTAGAAGCACATATTTCCCTGTGCTTATTGCTGTTTCTTCCACATGCTGGTAATGGGCTGAAAACGCCTGTTTTCGGACTCTGCAGAGAAAGTGTTTGCAGACTGCTGAATCCACACACGGGTTGAACTCTGGAAGTTGACTGCACACATTGACAACCGTTCTGTTAGATAGCTGCGTTTTGGATTTAGAAGCAGATATTTCCCTGTGCTTACTGCTGTTTCTTCCATATGCCGGTAATGGGCTGAAAACGCCTGTTTTGGGACTCTGCAGAGAAAGTGTTTGCAGACTGCTGAATCCACACACGGGTTTACCTCTGGAAGTTGAGTGCACACATTGACAACCGTTCTGTTAGATAGCTGCGTTTTGGATTTAGAAGCAGATATTTCCCTGTGCTTACAGCTCTTTCTTCCATATGCCGATAATGGGCTGAAAACGCCTGTTTTGGGACTCTGCAGAGAATGTGTTTGCAGACTGCTGAATCCACTCACGGGTTGAACTCTGGAAGTTGAGTGCACACATTGAAAACCGTTCTGTTTGATAGCTGCGTTTTGGATTTAGAAGCAGATATTTCCCTGTGCTTACTGCTGTTACTTCCATATGCCGGTAATGGGCTGAAAACGCCTGTTTTGGGACTCTGCAGAGAAAATGTTTGCAGACTGCTGAATCCACACACGGGTTTACCTCTGGAAGTTGAGTGCACACATTGACCACCGTTCTTTTAGATAGCTGCGTTTTGGATTTAGAAGCAGAAATTTCCCTGTGCTTACTGCTGTTTCTTCCATATGCCGGTAATGGGCTGAGAACGCCTGTTTTGGGACTCTGCAGAGAAAGTGTTTGCAGACTGCTGAATCCACACACGGGTTTAACTCTGGAAGTTCAGTGCACACATTGACAACCGTTCTGTTAGATAGCTGCGTTTTGGATTTAGAAGCAGATATTTCCCTGCGCTTACAGCTGTTTCATCCATATGCCGGTAATGGACTGAAAATGCTTGTTTTGTGACTCTACAGAGAAAGTGTTTCCAGACTGCTGAATCCACACACGGGTTGAACTCTGGAAGTTGAGTGCACACATTGACAACCGTTCTGTTAGATAGCTGCGTTTTGGATTTAGAAGCAGATATTTCCCTGTGCTTACTGCTGTTTCTTCCATATGCCGGTAATGGGCTGAAAACGCCTGTTTTGGGACTCTGCAGAGAAAGTGTTTGCAGACTGCTGAATCCACACACGGGTTTAACTCTGGAAGTTGAGTGCACACATTGACAACCGTTCTGTTAGATACCTGCGTTTTGGATTTAGAAGCAGATATATCCCTGTGCTTACTGCTGTTTCTTCCATATGCCGGTAATGGGCTGAAAACGCCTGTTTTGGGATTCTGCAGAGAAAGTGTTTGCAGACTGCTGAATCCACACACGGGTTTAGCTCTGGAAGTTGAGTGCACACATTGACCACCGTACTGTTAGATAGCTGCGTTTTGGATTTAGAAGCAGATATTTCCCTGTGCTTACTGCTGTTTCTTCCATATGCCGGTAATGTGCTGAAAACGCCTGTTTTGGGACTCTGCAGAGAAAGTGTTTGCAGACCACTGAATCCACACACGGGTGGAACTCTGGAAGTTGAGTGCACACATTGTCAACCGTTCTGTTAGATAGCTGCGTTTTGGATTTAGAAGCAGATATTTCCCTGTGCTTACTGCTGTTTCTTCCATATGCCGGTAATGGGCTGAAAACACCTGTTATCGGACTCTGCAGAGAAAGTGTTTGCAGACTGCTGAATCCACACACGGGTTGAACTCTGGAAGTTGAGTGCACATATTGACAACCGTTCTGTTAGATAGCTGCGTTTTGGATTTAGAAGCAGATATTTCACTGTGCTTACTGCTATTTCTTCCATATGCCGGTAATGGACTGAAAATGCTTGTTTTGGGACTCTGCAGAGAAAGTGTTTGCAGACTGCTGAATCCACACACGGGTTGAACTCTGGAAGTTGAGTGCACACATTGACAACCGTTCTGTTAGATAGCTCCGTTTTGGATTTAGAAGCAGATATTTCCCTGTGCTTACTGCTCTTTCTTACATATGCCGGTAATGGGCTGAAAACGCCTGTTTTGGGACTCTGCAGAGAAAGTGTTTGCAGACTGCTGAATCCACACACGGGTTTATCTCTGGAAGTTTAGTGCACACATTGACAACCGTTCTGTTAGATAGCTGCGTTTTGGAATTAGAAGCAGATATTTCCCTGTGCTTACTGCTGTTTCTTCCTTATGCCGGTAAAGGGGTTAAAACGCCTGTTTTGGGACTCTGCAGAGAAAGTGTTTGCAGACTGCTGAATCCACACACGGGTTTAACTCTGGAAGTTGAGTGCACACATTGACAACCGTTCTGTTAGGTAGCTGCGTTTTGGATTTAGAAGCAGATATTTCCCTGTGCTTACGGCTGTTTCTTCCATATGCCGGTAATGGGCTGAAAACGCCTGTTTTCGGACTCTGCAGAGAAAGTGTTTGCAGACAGCTGAATCCACTCATGGGTTTAACTCTGGAAGTTGAGTGCACACATTGACAACCGTTCTGTTAGATAGCTGCGTTTTGGATTTAGAAGCAGATATATCCCTGTGCTTACTGCTGTTTCTTCCATATGCCGGTAATGGGCTGAAAACGCCTGTTTTGGGATTCTGCAGAGAAAGTGTTTGCAGACTGCTGAATCCACACACGGGTTTAGCTCTGGAAGTTGAGTGCACACATTGACCACCGTACTGTTAGATAGCTGCGTTTTGGATTTAGAAGCAGATATTTCCCTGTGCTTACTGCTGTTTCTTCCATATGCCGGTAACGTGCTGAAAACGCCTGTTTTGGGACTCTGCAGAGAAAGTGTTTGCAGACCACTGAATCCACACACGGGTGGAACTCTGGAAGTTGAGTGCACACATTGTCAACCGTTCTGTTAGATAGCTGCGTTTTGGATTTAGAAGCAGATATTTCCCTGTGCTTACTGCTGTTTCTTCCATATGCCGGTAATGGGCTGAAAACACCTGTTATCGGACTCTGCAGAGAAAGTGTTTGCAGACTGCTGAATCCACACACGGGTTGAACTCTGGAAGTTGAGTGCACATATTGACAACCGTTCTGTTAGATAGCTGCGTTTTGGATTTAGAAGCAGATATTTACCTGTGCTTACTGCTGTTTCTTCCATATGCCGGTAATGGGCTGAAAACGCCTGTATTGGGACTCTGCAGAGAAAGTGTTTGCAGACAGCTGAATCCACTCACGGGTTTAACTCTGGAAGTTGAGTGCACACATTGACAACCGTTCTGTTAGATAGCTCCGTTTTGGATTTAGAAGCAGATATTTCCCTGTGCTTACTGCTGTTTCTTCCATATGCCGGTAATGGGCTGAAAACGCCTGTTTTGGGACTCTGCCGAGAAACTGTTTGCAGACTGCTGAATCCACTCATGGGTTTAACTCTGTAAGTTGAGTGCACACATTGACAACCGTTCTGTTAGATAGCTGCGTTTTGGATTTAGAAGCAGATATTTCACTGTGCTTACTGCTATTTCTTCCATATGCCGGTAATGGACTGAAAATGCTTGTTTTGGGACTCTGCAGAGAAAGTGTTTGCAGACTGCTGAATCCACACACGGGTTGAACTCTGGAAGTTGAGTGCACACATTGACAACCGTTCTGTTAGATAGCTCCGTTTTGGATTTAGAAGCAGATATTTCCCTGTGCTTACTGCTCTTTCTTACATATGCCGGTAATGTGCTGAAAACGCCTGTTTTGGGACTCTGCAGAGAAAGTGTTTGCAGACTGCTGAATCCACTCATGGGTTTAACTCTGTAAGTTGAGTGCACATATTGACAACCGTTCTGTTAGATAGCTGCGTTTTGGATTTAGAAGCAGATATTTCACTGTGCTTACTGCTATTTCTTCCATATGCCGGTAATGGACTGAAAATGCTTGTTTTGGGACTCTGCAGAGAAAGTGTTTGCAGACTGCTGAATCCACACACGGGTTGAACTCTGGAAGTTGAGGGCACACATTGACAACCGTTCTGTTAGATAGCTCCGTTTTGGATTTAGAAGCAGATATTTCCCTGTGCTTACTGCTCTTTCTTACATATTCCGGTAATGGGCTGAAAACGCCTGTTTTGGGACTCTGCAGAGAAAGTGTTTGCAGACTGCTGAATCCACACACGGGTTTATCTCTGGAAGTTTAGTGCACACATTGACAACCGTTCTGTTAGATAGCTGCGTTTTGGAATTAGAAGCAGATATTTCCCTGTGCTTACTGCTGTTTCTTCCTTATGCCGGTTAAGGGGTTAAAACGCCTGTTTTGGGACTCTGCAGAGAAAGTGTTTGCAGACTGCTGAATACACACACGGGTTTAACTCTGGAAGTTGAGTGCACACATTGACAACCGTTCTGTTAGGTAGCTGCGTTTTGGATTTAGAAGCAGATATTTCCCTGTGCTTACGGCTGTTTCTTCCATATGCCGGTAATGGGCTGAAAACGCCTGTTTTCGGACTCTGCAGAGAAAGTGTTTGCAGACAGCTGAATCCACTCATGGGTTTAACTCTGGAAGTTGAGTGCACACATTGACAACCGTTCTGTTAGATAGCTGCATTTTGGATTTAGAAGCAGATATATCCCTGTGCTTACTGCTGTTTCTTCCATATGCCGGTAATGGGCTGAAAACGCCTGTTTTGGGATTCTGCAGAGAAAGTGTTTGCAGACTGCTGAATCCACACACGGGTTTAGCTCTGGAAGTTGAGTGCACACATTGACCACCGTACTGTTAGATAGCTGCGTTTTGGATTTAGAAGCAGATATTTCCCTGTGCTTACTGCTGTTTCTTCCATATGCCGGTAACGTGCTGAAAACGCCTGTTTTGGGACTCTGCAGAGAAAGTGTTTGCAGACCACTGAATCCACACACGGGTGGAACTCTGGAAGTTGAGTGCACACATTGTCAACCGTTCTGTTAGATAGCTGCGTTTTGGATTTAGAAGCAGATATTTCCCTGTGCTTACTGCTGTTTCTTCCATATGCCGGTAATGGGCTGAAAACACCTGTTATCGGACTCTGCAGAGAAAGTGTTTGCAGACTGCTGAATCCACACACGGGTTGAACTCTGGAAGTTGAGTGCACATATTGACAACCGTTCTGTTAGATAGCTGCGTTTTGGATTTAGAAGCAGATATTTACCTGTGCTTACTGCTGTTTCTTCCATATGCCGGTAATGGGCTGAAAACGCCTGTATTGGGACTCTGCAGAGAAAGTGTTTGCAGACAGCTGAATCCACTCACGGGTTTAACTCTGGAAGTTGAGTGCACACATTGACAACCGTTCTGTTAGATAGCTCCGTTTTGGATTTAGAAGCAGATATTTCCCTGTGCTTACTGCTGTTTCTTCCATATGCCGGTAATGGGCTGAAAACGCCTGTTTTGGGACTCTGCCGAGAAACTGTTTGAAGACTGCTGAATCCACTCATGGGTTTAACTCTGTAAGTTGAGTGCACACATTGACAACCGTTCTGTTAGATAGCTGCGTTTTGGATTTAGAAGCAGATATTTCACTGTGCTTACTGCTATTTCTTCCATATGCCGGTAATGGACTGAAAATGCTTGTTTTGGGACTCTGCAGAGAAAGTGTTTGCAGACTGCTGAATCCACACACGGGTTGAACTCTGGAAGTTGAGTGCACACATTGACAACCGTTCTGTTAGATAGCTCCGTTTTGGATTTAGAAGCAGATATTTCCCTGTGCTTACTGCTCTTTCTTACATATGCCGGTAATGTGCTGAAAACGCCTGTTTTGGGACTCTGCAGAGAAAGTGTTTGCAGACTGCTGAATCCACACACGGGTTTATCTCTGGAAGTTTAGTGCACACATTGACAACCGTTCTGTTAGATAGCTGCGTTTTGGATTTAGAAGCAGATATTTCCCTGTGCTTACTGCTGTTTCTTCCTTATGCCGGTAAAGGGGTTAAAACGCCTGTTTTGGGACTCTGCAGAGAAAGTGTTTGCAGACTGCTGAATCTACACACGGGTTTAACTCTGGAAGTTGAGTGCACACATTGACAACCGTTCTGTTAGATAGCTG
Source organism: Aotus nancymaae (assembly GCF_030222135.1). Classification (NCBI taxonomy): domain Eukaryota; kingdom Metazoa; phylum Chordata; class Mammalia; order Primates; family Aotidae; genus Aotus; species Aotus nancymaae. Next base: position 26,801 of record NW_026988859.1, read on the forward strand.
CGTTTTGGATTTAGAAGCAGATATTTCCCTGTGCTTACTGCTGTTTCTTCCATATGCCGGTAATGGGCTGAAAACGCATGTTTTCGGACTCTGCAGAGAAAGTGTTTGCAGACAGCTGAATCCACTCATGGGTTTAACTCTGGAAGTTGAGTGCACACATTGACAACCGTTCTGTTAGATAGCTGCGTTTTGGATTTAGAAGCAGATATTTCCCTGTGCTTACTGCTGTTTCCTCCATATGCCGGTAATGGGCTGAAAACGCCTGTTTTGGGACTCTGCAGAGAAAGTGTTTGCAGACTGCTGAATCCACACACGGGTTTAACTCTGGAAGTTGAGTGCACACATTGAAAACCGTTCTGTTTGATAGCTGCGTTTTGGATTTAGAAGCAGATATTTCCCTGTGCTTACTGCTGTTTCTTCCATATGCCGGTAATGTACTGAAAACACCTGTTATCGGACTCTGCAGAGAAAGTGTTTGCAGACTGCTGAATCCACACACGGGTTGAACTCTGGAAGTTGAGTGCACATATTGACAACCGTTCTGTTAGATAGCTGCGTTTTGGATTTAGAAGCAGATATTTCCCTGTGCTTACTGCTGTTACTTCCATATGCCGGTAATGGGCTGAAAACGCCTGTTTTGGGACTCTGCAGAGAAAATGTTTGCAGACTGCTGAATCCACACACGGGTTTACCTCTGGAAGTTGAGTGCACACATTGACCACCGTTCTGTTAGATAGCTGCGTTTTGGATTTAGAAGCAGATATTTCCCTGTGCTTACTGCTCTTTCTTCCATATGCCGGTAATGGGCTGAAAACGCCTGTTTTCGGACTCTGCAGAGAAAGTGTTTGCAGACAGCTGAATCCACTCATGGGTTTAACTCTGGAAGTTGAGTGCACACATTGACAACCGTTCTGTTAGATAGCTGCGTTTTGGATTTAGAAGCAGATATTTCCCTGTGCTTACTGCTGTTTCCTCCATATGCCGGTAATGGGCTGAAAACGCCTGTTTTGGGACTCTGCAGAGAAAGTGTTTGCAGACTGCTGAATCCACACACGGCTTAAACTCTGGAAGTTGAGTGCACACATTGACAACCGTTCTGTTAGATAGCTGCGTTTTGGATTTAGAAGCAGAAATTTCCCTGTGCTTACAGCTCTTTCTTCCATATGCCGCTAACGGGCTGAAAACGCCTGTTTTGGGACGCTGCAGAGAAAGAGTTTGCAGACTGCTGAATCCACACACGGGTTTAACTCTGGAAGTTGAGTTCACACATTGACAACCGTTCTGTTAGATAGCTGCGTTTTGGATTTAGAAGCAGATATTTCCCTGTGCTTACTGCTGTTTCTTAAATATGCCGGTAATGGGCTGAAAACGCCTGTTTTGGGACTCTGCAGAGAAAGTGTTTGCAGACTGCTGAATTCACACACGGGTTTAACTCTGGAAGTTGAGTGCACACATTGAAAACCGTTCTGTTTGATAGCTGCGTTTTGGATTTAGAAGCAGATATTTCCCTGTGCTTACTGCTGTTTCTTCCATATGCCGGTAATGGGCTGAAAACGCCTGTTTTGGGACTCTGCAGAGAAAGTGTTTGCAGACTGCTGAATCCACACACGGGTTGAACTCTGGAAGTTGAGTGCACACATTGAGAACCGTTCTGTTAGATAGCTGCGTTTTGGATTTAGAAGCAGATATTTCCCTGCGCTTACTGCTGTTTCTTCCATATGCCGGTAATGGACTGAAAATGCTTGTTTTGGGACTCTGCAGAGAAAGTGTTTGCAGACTGCTGAATCCACACACGGGATGAACTCTGGAAGTTGAGTGCACACATTGACAACCGTTCTGTTAGATAGCTGCGTTTTGGATTTAGAAGCAGATATTTCCCTGTGCTTACTGCTGTTTCTTCCCTATGCCGGTAATGGGCTGAAAACACCTGTTTTCGGACTCTGCAGAGAAAGTGTTTGCAGACTGCTGAATCCACACACGGGTTTACCTCTGGAAGTTGAGTGCACACATTGACAACCGTTCTGTTAGATAGCTGCGTTTTGGATTTAGAAGCAGATATTTCCCTGTGCTTACTGCTGTTTCTTCCATATGCCGGTAATGGGCTGAAAACGCCTGTATTGGGACTCTGCAGAGAAACTGTTTGCAGACTGCTGAATCCACTCACGGGTTTAACTCTGGAAGTTGAGTGCACACATTGACAACCGTTCTGTTAGATAGCTGCGTTTTTAGATTTAGAAGCATATATTTCCCTGTGCTTACTGCTATTTCTTCCATATGCCAGTAATGGGCTGAAAACACCTGTTTTCGGACTCTGCAGAGAAAGTGTTTGAAGACTGCTGAATCCACACACGGGTTGAACTCTGGAAGTTGAGTGCACACATTGACAACCGTTCTGTTAGATAGCTCCGTTTTGGATTTAGAAGCAGATATTTCCCTGTGCTTACCGCTCTTTCTTACATATGCCGGTAATGGGCTGAAAACGCCTGTTTTGGGACTCTGCAGAGAAAGTGTTTGCACAATGCTGAATCCACACACGGGTTTACCTCTGGAAGTTTAGTGCACACATTGACAACCGTTCTGTTAGATAGCTGCGTTTTGGATTTAGAAGCAGATATTTCCCTGTGCTTACTGCTGTTTCTTCCATAAGCCGGTAAAGGGGTTAAAACGCCTGTTTTGGGACTCTGCAGAGAAAGTGTTTGCAGACTGCTGATTCCACACACGGGTTTAACTCTGGAAGATGAGTGCACACATTGACAACCGTTCTGTTAGGTAGCTGCGTTTTGGATTTAGAAGCAGATATTTCCCTGTGCTTACTGCTGTTTCTTCCATATGCCGGTAATGGGCTGAAAACGCCTGTTTTGGGACTCTGCAGAGAAAGTGTTTGCAGACTGCTGAATCCACACACGGGTTTACCTCTGGAAGTTGGGTGCACACATTGACAACCGTTCTGTTAGGTAGCTGCGTTTTGGATTTAGAAGCAGATATTTCCCTGTGCTTACTGCTGTTTCTTCCATATGCCGGTAATGGGCTGAAAACGCCTGTTTTGGGACTCTGCAGAGAAAGGGTTTGCAGACTGCTGAATCCACACACGGGTTTCACTCTGGAAGTTTAGTGCACACATTGACAACCGTTCGGTTAGATAGCTGCGTTTTGGATTTAGAAGCAGATATTTCCCTGTGCTTACTGCTGTTTCTTCCACATGCCGGTAATGGGCTGAAAACGCCTGGTTTGGGACTCTGCAGAGAAAGTGTTTGCAGACTGCTGAATCCACACACGGGTTGAACTCTGGAAGTTGAGTGCACACATTGACAACCGTTCTGTTAGATAGCTGCGTTTTTTATTTAGAAGCAGATATTTCCCTGTGCTTACTGCTGTTTCTTCCATATGCCGGTAATGGGCTGAAAACGCCTGTTTGGGACTCTGCAGAGAAAGAGTTTGCAGACTGCTGAATCCACACATGGGTTTACCTCTGGAAGTTGAGTGCACACATTGACAACCGTTCTGTTAGAAAGCTGCGTTTTGGATTTATAAGCAGATATTTCCCTGTGCATACTGCTGTTTCTTCCATATGCCGGTAAAGGGGTTAAAACGCCTGTTTTGGGACTCTGCAGAGAAAGTGTTTGCAGACTGCTGAATCCACACACGGGTTGAACTCTGGAAGTTGACTGCACACATTGACAACCGTTCTGTTAGATAGCTGCGTTTTGGATTTAGAAGCAGATATTTCCCTGTGCTTACTGCTGTTTCTTCCATATGCCGGTAATGGGCTGAAAACGCCTGTTTTGGGACTCTGCAGAGAAAGTGTTTGCAGACTGCTGAATCCACACACGGGTTTACCTCTGGAAGTTGAGTGCACACATTGAAAACCGTTCTGTTAGATAGCTGCGTTTTGGATTTAGAAGCAGATATTTCCCTGTGCTTACTGCTGTTTCTTCCATATGCCGGTAATGGGCTGAAAACGCCTGTATTGGGACTCTGCAGAGAAACTGTTTGCAGACTGCTGAATCCACTCACGGGTTTAACTCTGGAAGTTGAGTGCACACATTGACAACCGTTCTGTTAGATAGCTGCGTTTTTAGATTTAGAAGCATATATTTCCCTGTGCTTACTGCTATTTCTTCCATATGCCAGTAATGGGCTGAAAACACCTGTTTTCGGACTCTGCAGAGAAAGTGTTTGAAGACTGCTGAATCCACACACGGGTTGAACTCTGGAAGTTGAGTGCACACATTGACAACCGTTCTGTTAGATAGCTCCGTTTTGGATTTAGAAGCAGATATTTCCCTGTGCTTACCGCTCTTTCTTACATATGCCGGTAATGGGCTGAAAACGCCTGTTTTGGGACTCTGCAGAGAAAGTGTTTGCACAATGCTGAATCCACACACGGGTTTACCTCTGGAAGTTTAGTGCACACATTGACAACCGTTCTGTTAGATAGCTGCGTTTTGGATTTAGAAGCAGATATTTCCCTGTGCTTACTGCTGTTTCTTCCATAAGCCGGTAAAGGGGTTAAAACGCCTGTTTTGGGACTCTGCAGAGAAAGTGTTTGCAGACTGCTGAATCCACACACGGGTTTAACTCTGGAAGATGAGTGCACACATTGACAACCGTTCTGTTAGGTAGCTGCGTTTTGGATTTAGAAGCAGATATTTCCCTGTGCTTACTGCTGTTTCTTCCATATGCCGGTAATGGGCTGAAAACGCCTGTTTTGGGACTCTGCAGAGAAAGTGTTTGCAGACTGCTGAATCCACACACGGGTTTACCTCTGGAAGTTGGGTGCACACATTGACAACCGTTCTGTTAGGTAGCTGCGTTTTGGATTTAGAAGCAGATATTTCCCTGTGCTTACTGCTGTTTCTTCCATATGCCGGTAATGGGCTGAAAACGCCTGTTTTGGGACCCTGCAGAGAAAGGGTTTGCAGACTGCTGAATCCACACACGGGTTTCACTCTGGAAGTTTAGTGCACACATTGACAACCGTTCGGTTAGATAGCTGCGTTTTGGATTTAGAAGCAGATATTTCCCTGTGCTTACTGCTGTTTCTTCCACATGCCGGTAATGGGCTGAAAACGCCTGGTTTGGGACTCTGCAGAGAAAGTGTTTGCAGACTGCTGAATCCACACACGGGTTGAACTCTGGAAGTTGAGTGCACACATTGACAACCGTTCTGTTAGATAGCTGCGTTTTTTATTTAGAAGCAGATATTTCCCTGTGCTTACTGCTGTTTCTTCCATATGCCGGTAATGGGCTGAAAACGCCTGTTTGGGACTCTGCAGAGAAAGAGTTTGCAGACTGCTGAATCCACACACGGGTTTACCTCTGGAAGTTGAGTGCACACATTGACAACCGTTCTGTTAGAAAGCTGCGTTTTGGATTTATAAGCAGATATTTCCCTGTGCATACTGCTGTTTCTTCCATATGCCGGTAAAGGGGTTAAAACGCCTGTTTTGGGACTCTGCAGAGAAAGTGTTTGCAGACTGCTGAATCCACACACGGGTTGAACTCTGGAAGTTGACTGCACACATTGACAACCGTTCTGTTAGATAGCTGCGTTTTGGATTTAGAAGCAGATATTTCCCTGTGCTTACTGCTGTTTCTTCCATATGCCGGTAATGGGCTGAAAACGCCTGTTTTGGGACTCTGCAGAGAAAGTGTTTGCAGACTGCTGAATCCACACACGGGTTTACCTCTGGAAGTTGAGTGCACACATTGAAAACCGTTCTGTTAGATAGCTGCGTTTTGGATTTAGAAGCAGATATTTCCCTGTGCTTACAGCTCTTTCTTCCATATGCCGATAATGGGCTGAAAACGCCTGTTTTGGGACTCTGCAGAGAATGTGTTTGCAGACTGCTGAATCCACACACGGGTTGAACTCTGGAAGTTGAGTGCACACATTGAAAACCGTTCTGTTAGATAGCTGCGTTTTGGATTTAGAAGCAGATATTTCCCTGTGCTTACTGCTGTTACTTCCATATGCCGGTAATGGGCTGAAAACGCCTGTTTTGGGACTCTGCAGAGAAAATGTTTGCAGACTGCTGAATCCACACACGGGTTTACCTCTGGAAGTTGAGTGCACACATTGACCACCGTTCTGTTAGATAGCTGCGTTTTGGATTTAGAAGCAGAAATTTCCCTGTGCTTACTGCTGTTTCTTCCATATGCCGGTAATGGGCTGAGAACGCCTGTTTTGGGACTCTGCAGAGAAAGTGTTTGCAGACTGCTGAATCCACACACGGGTTTAACTCTGGAAGTTCAGTGCACACATTGACAACCGTTCTGTTAGATAGCTGCGTTTTGGATTTAGAAGCAGATATTTCCCTGCGCTTACAGCTGTTTCATCCATATGCCGGTAATGGACTGAAAATGCTTGTTTTGTGACTCTACAGAGAAAGTGTTTCCAGACTGCTGAATCCACACACGGGTTGAACTCTGGAAGTTGAGTGCACACATTGACAACCGTTCTGTTAGATAGCTGCGTTTTGGATTTAGAAGCAGATATTTCCCTGTGCTTACTGCTGTTTCTTCCATATGCCGGTAATGGGCTGAAAACGCCTGTTTTGGGACTCTGCAGAGAAAGTGTTTGCAGACTGCTGAATCCACACACGGGTTTAACTCTGGAAGATGAGTGCACACATTGACAACCGTTCTGTTAGGTAGCTGCGTTTTGGATTTAGAAGCAGATATTTCCCTGTGCTTACTGCTGTTTCTTCCATATGCCGGTAATGGGCTGAAAACGCCTGTTTTGGGACTCTGCAGAGAAAGTGTTTGCAGACTGCTGAATCCACACACGGGTTTACCTCTGGAAGTTGGGTGCACACATTGACAACCGTTCTGTTAGTTAGCTGCGTTTTGGATTTAGAAGCAGATATTTCCCTGTGCTTACTGCTGTTTCTTCCATATGCCGGTAATGGGCTGAAAACGCCTGTTTTGGGACTCTGCAGAGAAAGGGTTTGCAGACTGCTGAATCCACACACGGGTTTCACTCTGGAAGTTTAGTGCACACATTGACAACCGTTCGGTTAGATAGCTGCGTTTTGGATTTAGAAGCAGATATTTCCCTGTGCTTACTGCTGTTTCTTCCACATGCCGGTAATGGGCTGAAAACGCCTGGTTTGGGACTCTGCAGAGAAAGTGTTTGCAGACTGCTGAATCCACACACGGGTTGAACTCTGGAAGTTGAGTGCACACATTGACAACCGTTCTGTTAGATAGCTGCGTTTTTTATTTAGAAGCAGATATTTCCCTGTGCTTACTGCTGTTTCTTCCATATGCCGGTAATGGGCTGAAAACGCCTGTTTGGGACTCTGCAGAGAAAGAGTTTGCAGACTGCTGAATCCACACACGGGTTTACCTCTGGAAGTTGAGTGCACACATTGACAACCGTTCTGTTAGAAAGCTGCGTTTTGGATTTATAAGCATATATTTCCCTGTGCATACTGCTGTTTCTTCCATATGCCGGTAAAGGGGTTAAAACGCCTGTTTTGGGACTCTGCAGAGAAAGTGTTTGCAGACTGCTGAATCCACACACGGGTTTAACTCTGGAAGATGAGTGCACACATTGACAACCGTTCTGTTAGGTAGCTGCGTTTTGGATTTAGAAGCAGATATTTCCCTGTGCTTACTGCTGTTTCTTCCATATGCCGGTAATGGGCTGAAAACGCCTGATTTGGGACTCTGCAGAGAAAGTGTTTGCAGACTGCTGAATCCACACACGGGTTTAAATCTGGAAGTTGGGTGCAAACATTGACAACCGTTGTGTTAGGTAGCTGCGTTTTGGATTTAGAAGCAGATATTTCCCTGTGCTTTCTGCTGTTTCTTCCACATGCTGGTAATGGGCTGAAAACGCCTGTTTTGGGACTCTGCAGAGAAAGTGTTTGCAGACTGCTGAATCCACACACGGGTTTAACTCTGGAAGTTGAGTGCCCACGTTGACAGCCGTTCTGTTAGATAACTCCGTTTTGGATTTAGAAGCAGATATTTCCCTGTGCTTACTGCTGTTTCTTCCATATGCCGGTAATGGGCTGAAAACGCCCGTTTTGGGACTCTGCAGAGAATGTGTTTGCAGACTGCTGAATCCACACACGGGTTGAACTCTGGAAGTTGAGTGCACACATTGACAACCGTTCTGTTAGATAGCTGCGTTTTGGAATTAGAAGCACATATTTCCCTGTGCTTATTGCTGTTTCTTCCACATGCTGGTAATGGGCTGAAAACGCCTGTTTTCGGACTCTGCAGAGAAAGTGTTTGCAGACTGCTGAATCCACACACGGGTTGAACTCTGGAAGTTGACTGCACACATTGACAACCGTTCTGTTAGATAGCTGCGTTTTGGATTTAGAAGCAGATATTTCCCTGTGCTTACTGCTGTTTCTTCCATATGCCGGTAATGGGCTGAAAACGCCTGTTTTGGGACTCTGCAGAGAAAGTGTTTGCAGACTGCTGAATCCACACACGGGTTTACCTCTGGAAGTTGAGTGCACACATTGACAACCGTTCTGTTAGATAGCTGCGTTTTGGATTTAGAAGCAGATATTTCCCTGTGCTTACAGCTCTTTCTTCCATATGCCGATAATGGGCTGAAAACGCCTGTTTTGGGACTCTGCAGAGAATGTGTTTGCAGACTGCTGAATCCACACATGGGTTGAACTCTGGAAGTTGAGTGCACACATTGAAAACCGTTCTGTTTGATAGCTGCGTTTTGGATTTAGAAGCAGATATTTCCCTGTGCTTACTGCTGTTACTTCCATATGCCGGTAATGGGCTGAAAACGCCTGTTTTGGGACTCTGCAGAGAAAATGTTTGCAGACTGCTGAATCCACACACGGGTTTACATCTGGAAGTTGAGTGCACACATTGACCACCGTTCTGTTAGATAGCTGCGTTTTGGATTTAGAAGCAGAAATTTCCCTGTGCTTACTGCTGTTTCTTCCATATGCCGGTAATGGGCTGAGAACGCCTGTTTTGGGACTCTGCAGAGAAAGTGTTTGCAGACTGCTGAATCCACACACGGGTTTAACTCTGGAAGTTCAGTGCACACATTGACAACCGTTCTGTTAGATAGCTGCGTTTTGGATTTAGAAGCAGATATTTCCCTGCGCTTACAGCTGTTTCATCCATATGCCGGTAATGGACTGAAAATGCTTGTTTTGTGACTCTACAGAGAAAGTGTTTCCAGACTGCTGAATCCACACACGGGTTGAACTCTGGAAGTTGAGTGCACACATTGACAACCGTTCTGTTAGATAGCTGCGTTTTGGATTTAGAAGCAGATATTTCCCTGTGCTTACTGCTGTTTCTTCCATATGCCGGTAATGGGCTGAAAACGCCTGTTTTGGGACTCTGCAGAGAAAGTGTTTGCAGACTGCTGAATCCACACACGGGTTTAACTCTGGAAGTTGAGTGCACACATTGACAACCGTTCTGTTAGATAGCTGCGTTTTGGATTTAGAAGCAGATATATCCCTGTGCTTACTGCTGTTTCTTCCATATGCCGGTAATGGGCTGAAAACGCCTGTTTTGGGATTCTGCAGAGAAAGTGTTTGCAGACTGCTGAATCCACACACGGGTTTAGCTCTGGAAGTTGAGTGCACACATTGACCACCGTACTGTTAGATAGCTGCGTTTTGGATTTAGAAGCAGATATTTCCCTGTGCTTACTGCTGTTTCTTCCATATGCCGGTAATGTGCTGAAAACGCCTCTTTTGGGACTCTGCAGAGAAAGTGTTTGCAGACCACTGAATCCACACACGGGTGGAACTCTGGAAGTTGAGTGCACACATTGTCAACCGTTCTGTTAGATAGCTGCGTTTTGGATTTAGAAGCAGATATTTCCCTGTGCTTACTGCTGTTTCTTCCATATGCCGGTAATGGGCTGAAAACACCTGTTATCGGACTCTGCAGAGAAAGTGTTTGCAGACTGCTGAATCCACACACGGGTTGAACTCTGGAAGTTGTGTGCACATATTGACAACCGTTCTGTTAGATAGCTGCGCTTTGGATTTAGAAGCAGATATTTACCTGTGCTTACTGCTGTTTCTTCCATATGCCGGTAATGGGCTGAAAACGCCTGTATTGGGACTCTGCAGAGAAAGTGTTTGCAGACAGCTGAATCCACTCACGGGTTTAACTCTGGAAGTTGAGTGCACACATTGACAACCGTTCTGTTAGATAGCTGCGTTTTGGATTTAGAAGCAGATATTTCCCTGTGCTTACTGCTGTTTCTTCCATATGCCGGTAATGGGCTGAAAACGCCTGTTTTGGGACTCTGCAGAGAAACTGTTTGCAGACTGCTGAATCCACTCATGGGTTTAACTCTGTAAGTTGAGTGCACACATTGACAACCGTTCTGTTAGATAGCTGCGTTTTGGATTTAGAAGCAGATATTTCACTGTGCTTACTGCTATTTCTTCCATATGCCGGTAATGGACTGAAAATGCTTGTTTTGGGACTCTGCAGAGAAAGTGTTTGCAGACTGCTGAATCCACACACGGGTTGAACTCTGGAAGTTGAGTGCACACATTGACAACCGTTCTGTTAGATAGCTCCGTTTTGGATTTAGAAGCAGATATTTCCCTGTGCTTACTGCTCTTTCTTACATATGCCGGTAATGGGCTGAAAACGCCTGTTTTGGGACTCTGCAGAGAAAGTATTTGCAGACTGCTGAATCCACACACGGGTTTATCTCTGGAAGTTTAGTGCACACATTGACAACCGTTCTGTTAGATAGCTGCGTTTTGGATTTAGAAGCAGATATTTCCCTGCGCTTACTGCTGTTTCTTCCATATGCCGGTAATGGACTGAAAATGCTTGTTTTGGGACTCTGCAGAGAAAGTGTTTGCAGACTGCTGAATCCACACACGGGATGAACTCTGGAAGTTGAGTGCACACATTGACATCCGTTCTGTTAGATAGCTGCGTTTTGGATTTAGAAGCAGATATTTCCCTGTGCTTACTGCTGTTTCTTCCCTATGCCGGTAATGGGCTGAAAACACCTGTTTTCGGACTCTGCAGAGAAAGTGTTTGCAGACTGCTGAATCCACACACGGGTTTACCTCTGGAAGTTGAGTGCACACATTGACAACCGTTCTGTTAGATAGCTGCGTTTTGGATTTAGAAGCAGATATTTCCCTGTGCTTACTGCTGTTTCTTCCATATGCCGGTAATGGGCTGAAAACACCTGTTTTCGGACTCTGCAGAGAAAGTGTTTGAAGACTGCTGAATCCACACACGGGTTGAACTCTGGAAGTTGAGTGCACACATTGACAACCGTTCTGTTAGATAGCTCCGTTTTGGATTTAGAAGCAGATATTTCCCTGTGCTTACCGCTCTTTCTTACATATGCCGGTAATGGGCTGAAAACGCCTGTTTTGGGACTCTGCAGAGAAAGTGTTTGCACACTGCTGAATCCACACACGGGTTTACCTCTGGAAGTTTAGTGCACACATTGACAACCGTTCTGTTAGATAGCTGCGTTTTGGATTTAGAAGCAGATATTTCCCTGTGCTTACTGCTGTTTCTTCCATAAGCCGGTAAAGGGGTTAAAACGCCTGTTTTGGGACTCTGCAGAGAAAGTGTTTGCAGACTGCTGAATCCACACACGGGTTTAACTCTGGAAGATGAGTGCACACATTGACAACCGTTCTGCTAGGTAGCTGCGTTTTGGATTTAGAAGCAGATATTTCCCTGTGCTTACTGCTGTTTCTTCCATATGCCGGTCATGGGCTGAAAACGCCTGTTTTGGGACTCTGCAGAGAAAGTGTTTGCAGACTGCTGAATCCACACACGGGTTTACCTCTGGAAGTTGGGTGCACACATTGACAACCGTTCTGTTAGGTAGCTGCGTTTTGGATTTAGAAGCAGATATTTCCCTGTGCTTACTGCTGTTTCTTCCATATGCCGGTAATGGGCTGAAAACGCCTGTTTTGGGACTCTGCAGAGAAAGGGTTTGCAGACTGCTGAATCCACACACGGGTTTCACTCTGGAAGTTTAGTGCACACATTGACAACCGTTCGGTTAGATAGCTGCGTTTTGGATTTAGAAGCAGATATTTCCCTGTGCTTACTGCTGTTTCTTCCACATGCCGGTAATGGGCTGAAAACGCCTGGTTTGGGACTCTGCAGAGAAAGTGTTTGCAGACTGCTGAATCCACACACGGGTTGAACTCTGGAAGTTGAGTGCACACATTGACAACCGTTCTGTTAGATAGCTGCGTTTTTTATTTAGAAGCAGATATTTCCCTGTGCTTACTGCTGTTTCTTCCATATGCCGGTAATGGGCTGAAAACGCCTGTTTGGGACTCTGCAGAGAAAGAGTTTGCAGACTGCTGAATCCACACACGGGTTTACCTCTGGAAGTTGAGTGCACACATTGACAACCGTTCTGTTAGAAAGCTGCGTTTTGGATTTATAAGCAGATATTTCCCTGTGCATACTGCTGTTTCTTCCATATGCCGGTAAAGGGGTTAAAACGCCTGTTTTGGGACTCTGCAGAGAAAGTGTTTGCAGACTGCTGAATCCACACACGGGTTTAACTCTGGAAGATGAGTGCACACATTGACAACCGTTCTGTTAGGTAGCTGCGTTTTGGATTTAGAAGCAGATATTTCCCTGTGCTTACTGCTGTTTCTTCCATATGCCGGTAATGGGCTGAAAACGCCTGATTTGGGACTCTGCAGAGAAAGTGTTTGCAGACTGCTGAATCCACACACGGGTTTAAATCTGGAAGTTGGGTGCACACATTGACAACCGTTGTGTTAGGTAGCTGCGTTTTGGATTTAGAAGCAGATATTTCCCTGTGCTTTCTGCTGTTTCTTCCACATGCTGGTAATGGGCTGAAAACGCCTGTTTTGGGACTCTGCAGAGAAAGTGTTTGCAGACTGCTGAATCCACACACGGGTTTAACTCTGGAAGTTGAGTGCCCACGTTGACAGCCGTTCTGTTAGATAGCTCCGTTTTGGATTTAGAAGCAGATATTTCCCTGTGCTTACTGCTGTTTCTTCCATATGCCGGTAATGGGCTGAAAACGCCTGTTTTCGGACTCTGCAGAGAAAGTGTTTGCAGACTGCTGAATCCACACACGGGTTGAACTCTGGAAGTTGACTGCACACATTGACAACCGTTCTGTTAGATAGCTGCGTTTTGGATTTAGAAGCAGATATTTCCCTGTGCTTACTGCTGTTTCTTCCATATGCCGGTAATGGGCTGAAAACGCCTGTTTTGGGACTCTGCAGAGAAAGTGTTTGCAGACTGCTGAATCCACACACGGGTTTACCTCTGGAAGTTGAGTGCACACATTGACAACCGTTCTGTTAGATAGCTGCGTTTTGGATTTAGAAGCAGATATTTCCCTGTGCTTACAGCTCTTTCTTCCATATGCCGATAATGGGCTGAAAACGCCTGTTTTGGGACTCTGCAGAGAATGTGTTTGCAGACTGCTGAATCCACACACGGGTTGAACTCTGGAAGTTGAGTGCACACATTGAAAACCGTTCTGTTTGATAGCTGCGTTTTGGATTTAGAAGCAGATATTTCCCTGTGCTTACTGCTGTTACTTCCATATGCCGGTAATGGGCTGAAAACGCCTGTTTTGGGACTCTGCAGAGAAAATGTTTGCAGACTGCTGAATCCACACACGGGTTTACCTCTGGAAGTTGAGTGCACACATTGACCACCGTTCTGTTAGATAGCTGCGTTTTGGATTTAGAAGCAGAAATTTCCCTGTGCTTACTGCTGTTTCTTCCATATGCCGGTAATGGGCTGAGAACGCCTGTTTTGGGACTCTGCAGAGAAAGTGTTTGCAGACTGCTGAATCCACACACGGGTTTAACTCTGGAAGTTCAGTGCACACATTGACAACCGTTCTGTTAGATAGCTGCGTTTTGGATTTAGAAGCAGATATTTCCCTGCGCTTACAGCTGTTTCATCCATATGCCGGTAATGGACTGAAAATGCTTGTTTTGTGACTCTACAGAGAAAGTGTTTCCAGACTGCTGAATCCACACACGGGTTGAACTCTGGAAGTTGAGTGCACACATTGACAACCGTTCTGTTAGATAGCTGCGTTTTGGATTTAGAAGCAGATATTTCCCTGTGCTTACTGCTGTTTCTTCCATATGCCGGTAATGGGCTGAAAACGCCTGTTTTGGGACTCTGCAGAGAAAGTGTTTGCAGACTGCTGAATCCACACACGGGTTTAACTCTGGAAGTTGAGTGCACACATTGACAACCGTTCTGTTAGATAGCTGCGTTTTGGATTTAGAAGCAGATATATCCCTGTGCTTACTGCTGTTTCTTCCATATGCCGGTAATGGGCTGAAAACGCCTGTTTTGGGATTCTGCAGAGAAAGTGTTTGCAGACTGCTGAATCCACACACGGGTTTAGCTCTGGAAGTTGAGTGCACACATTGACCACCGTACTGTTAGATAGCTGCGTTTTGGATTTAGAAGCAGATATTTCCCTGTGCTTACTGCTGTTTCTTCCATATGCCGGTAATGTGCTGAAAACGCCTGTTTTGGGACTCTGCAGAGAAAGTGTTTGCAGACCACTGAATCCACACACGGGTGGAACTCTGGAAGTTGAGTGCACACATTGTCAACCGTTCTGTTAGATAGCTGCGTTTTGGATTTAGAAGCAGATATTTCCCTGTGCTTACTGCTGTTTCTTCCATATGCCGGTAATGGGCTGAAAACACCTGTTATCGGACTCTGCAGAGAAAGTGTTTGCAGACTGCTGAATCCACACACGGGTTTATCTCTGGAAGTTTAGTGCACACATTGACAACCGTTCTGTTAGATAGCTGCGTTTTGGATTTAGAAGCAGATATTTCCCTGCGCTTACTGCTGTTTCTTCCATATGCCGGTAATGGACTGAAAATGCTTGTTTTGGGACTCTGCAGAGAAAGTGTTTGCAGACTGCTGAATCCACACACGGGATGAACTCTGGAAGTTGAGTGCACACATTGACATCCGTTCTGTTAGATAGCTGCGTTTTGGATTTAGAAGCAGATATTTCCCTGTGCTTACTGCTGTTTCTTCCCTATGCCGGTAATGGGCTGAAAACACCTGTTTTCGGACTCTGCAGAGAAAGTGTTTGCAGACTGCTGAATCCACACACGGGTTTACCTCTGGAAGTTGAGTGCACACATTGACAACCGTTCTGTTAGATAGCTGCGTTTTGGATTTAGAAGCAGATATTTCCCTGTGCTTACTGCTGTTTCTTCCATATGCCGGTAATGGGCTGAAAACGCCTGTATTGGGACTCTGCAGAGAAAGTGTTTGCAGACTGCTGAATCCACTCACGAGTTTAACTCTGGAAGTTGAGTGCACACATTGACAACCGTTCTGTTAGATAGCTGCGTTTTTAGATTTAGAAGCAGATATTTCCCTGTGCTTACTGCTGTTTCTTCCATATGCCGGTAATGGGCTGAAAACGCCTGTTTTGGGACTCTGCAGAGAAACTGTTTGCAGACTGCTGAATCCACTCATGGGTTTAACTCTGTAAGTTGAGTGCACATATTGACAACCGTTCTGTTAGATAGCTGCGTTTTGGATTTAGAAGCAGATATTTCACTGTGCTTACTGCTATTTCTTCCATATGCCGGTAATGGACTGAAAATGCTTGTTTTGGGAGACTCTGCAGAGAAAGTGTTTGCAGACTGCTGAATCCACACACGGGTTGAACTCTGGAAGTTGAGTGCACACATTGACAACCGTTCTGTTAGATAGCTCCGTTTTGGATTTAGAAGCAGATATTTCCCTGTGCTTACTGCTGTTTCTTCCATATGCCGGTAATGGGCTGAAAACGCCTGTTTTGGGACTCTGCAGAGAAAGTGTTTGCAGACTGCTGAATCCACACACGGGTTTATCTCTGGAAGTTTAGTGCACACATTGACAACCGTTCTGTTAGATAGCTGCGTTTTGGAATTAGAAGCAGATATTTCCCTGTGCTTACTGCTGTTTCTTCCTTATGCCGGTAAAGGGGTTAAAACGCCTGTTTTGGGACTCTGCAGAGAAAGTGTTTGCAGACTGCTGAATCCACACACGGGTTTAACTCTGGAAGTTGAGTGCACACATTGACAACCGTTCTGTTAGGTAGCTGCGTTTTGGATTTAGAAGCAGATATTTCCCTGTGCTTACGGCTGTTTCTTCCATATGCCGGTAATGGGCTGAAAACGCCTGTTTTCGGACTCTGCAGAGAAAGTGTTTGCAGACAGCTGAATCCACTCATGGGTTTAACTCTGGAAGTTGAGTGCACACATTGACAACGTTCTGTTAGATAGCTGCGTTTTGGATTTAGAAGCAGATATATCCCTGTGCTTACTGCTGTTTCTTCCATATGCCGGTAATGGGCTGAAAACGCCTGTTTTGGGATTCTGCAGAGAAAGTGTTTGCAGACTGCTGAATCCACACACGGGTTTAGCTCTGGAAGTTGAGTGCACACATTGACCACCGTACTGTTAGATAGCTGCGTTTTGGATTTAGAAGCAGATATTTCCCTGTGCTTACTGCTGTTTCTTCCATATGCCGGTAACGTGCTGAAAACGCCTGTTTTGGGACTCTGCAGAGAAAGTGTTTGCAGACCACTGAATCCACACACGGTGGAACTCTGGAAGTTTGAGTGCACACATTGTCACCGTTCTGTTAGATAGCTGCGTTTTGGATTTAGAAGCAGATATTTCCCTGTGCTTACTGCTGTTTCTTCCATATGCCGGTAATTGGGCTGAAAACACCTGTTATCGGACTCTGCAGAGAAAGTGTTTGCAGACTGCTGAATCCACACACGGGTTGAACTCTGGAAGTTGAGTGCACATATTGACAACCGTTCTGTTAGATAGCTGCGTTTTGGATTTAGAAGCAGATATTTACCTGTGCTTACTGCTGTTTCTTCCATATGCCGGTAATGGGCTGAAAACGCCTGTATTGGGACTCTGCAGAGAAAGTGTTTGCAGACAGCTGAATCCACTCACGGGTTTAACTCTGGAAGTTGAGTGCACACATTGACAACCGTTCTGTTAGATAGCTCCGTTTTGGATTTAGAAGCAGATATTTCCCTGTGCTTACTGCTGTTTCTTCATATGCCGGTAATGGGCTGAAAACGCCTGTTTTGGGACTCTGCCGAGAAACTGTTTGCAGACTGCTGAATCCACTCATGGGTTTAACTCTGTAAGTTGAGTGCACACATTGACAACCGTTCTGTTAGATAGCTGCGTTTTGGATTTAGAAGCAGATATTTCACTGTGCTTACTGCTATTTCTTCCATATGCCGGTAATGGACTGAAAATGCTTGTTTTGGGACTCTGCAGAGAAAGTGTTTGCAGACTGCTGAATCCACACACGGGTTGAACTCTGGAAGTTGAGTGCACACATTGACAACCGTTCTGTTAGATAGCTCCGTTTTGGATTTAGAAGCAGATATTTCCCTGTGCTTACTGCTCTTTCTTACATATGCCGGTAATGTGCTGAAAACGCCTGTTTTGGGACTCTGCAGAGAAAGTGTTTGCAGACTGCTGAATCCACTCATGGGTTTAACTCTGTAAGTTGAGTGCACATATTGACCACCGTTCTGTTAGATAGCTGCGTTTTGGATTTAGAAGCAGATATTTCACTGTGCTTACTGCTATTTCTTCCATATGCCGGTAATGGACTGAAAATGCTTGTTTTGGGACTCTGCAGAGAAAGTGTTTGCAGACTGCTGAATCCACACACGGGTTGAACTCTGGAAGTTGAGTGCACACATTGACAACCGTTCTGTTAGATAGCTCCGTTTTGGATTTAGAAGCAGATATTTCCCTGTGCTTACTGCTCTTTCTTACATATTCCGGTAATGGGCTGAAAACGCCTGTTTTGGGACTCTGCAGAGAAAGTGTTTGCAGACTGCTGAATCCACACACGGGTTTATCTCTGGAAGTTTAGTGCACACATTGACAACCGTTCTGTTAGATAGCTGCGTTTTGGAATTAGAAGCAGATATTTCCCTGTGCTTACTGCTGTTTCTTCCTTATGCCGGTAAAGGGGTTAAAACGCCTGTTTTGGGACTCTGCAGAGAAAGTGTTTGCAGACTGCTGAATCCACACACGGGTTTAACTCTGGAAGTTGAGTGCACACATTGACAACCGTTCTGTTAGGTAGCTGCGTTTTGGATTTAGAAGCAGATATTTCCCTGTGCTTACGGCTGTTTCTTCCATATGCCGGTAATGGGCTGAAAACGCCTGTTTTCGGACTCTGCAGAGAAAGTGTTTGCAGACAGCTGAATCCACTCATGGGTTTAACTCTGGAAGTTGAGTGCACACATTGACAACCGTTCTGTTAGATAGCTGCATTTTGGATTTAGAAGCAGATATATCCCTGTGCTTACTGCTGTTTCTTCCATATGCCGGTAATGGGCTGAAAACGCCTGTTTTGGGATTCTGCAGAGAAAGTGTTTGCAGACTGCTGAATCCACACACGGGTTTAGCTCTGGAAGTTGAGTGCACACATTGACCACCGTACTGTTAGATAGCTGCGTTTTGGATTTAGAAGCAGATATTTCCCTGTGCTTACTGCTGTTTCTTCCATATGCCGGTAACGTGCTGAAAACGCCTGTTTTGGGACTCTGCAGAGAAAGTGTTTGCAGACCACTGAATCCACACACGGGTGGAACTCTGGAAGTTGAGTGCACACATTGTCAACCGTTCTGTTAGATAGCTGCGTTTTGGATTTAGAAGCAGATATTTCCCTGTGCTTACTGCTGTTTCTTCCATATGCCGGTAATGGGCTGAAAACACCTGTTATCGGACTCTGCAGAGAAAGTGTTTGCAGACTGCTGAATCCACACACGGGTTGAACTCTGGAAGTTGAGTGCACATATTGACAACCGTTCTGTTAGATAGCTGCGTTTTGGATTTAGAAGCAGATATTTACCTGTGCTTACTGCTGTTTCTTCCATATGCCGGTAATGGGCTGAAAACGCCTGTATTGGGACTCTGCAGAGAAAGTGTTTGCAGACAGCTGAATCCACTCACGGGTTTAACTCTGGAAGTTGAGTGCACACATTGACAACCGTTCTGTTAGATAGCTCCGTTTTGGATTTAGAAGCAGATATTTCCCTGTGCTTACTGCTGTTTCTTCCATATGCCGGTAATGGGCTGAAAACGCCTGTTTTGGGACTCTGCCGAGAAACTGTTTGCAGACTGCTGAATCCACTCATGGGTTTAACTCTGTAAGTTGAGTGCACACATTGACAACCGTTCTGTTAGATAGCTGCGTTTTGGATTTAGAAGCAGATATTTCACTGTGCTTACTGCTATTTCTTCCATATGCCGGTAATGGACTGAAAATGCTTGTTTTGGGACTCTGCAGAGAAAGTGTTTGCAGACTGCTGAATCCACACACGGGTTGAACTCTGGAAGTTGAGTGCACACATTGACAACCGTTCTGTTAGATAGCTCCGTTTTGGATTTAGAAGCAGATATTTCCCTGTGCTTACTGCTCTTTCTTACATATGCCGGTAATGTGCTGAAAACGCCTGTTTTGGGACTCTGCAGAGAAAGTGTTTGCAGACTGCTGAATCCACACACGGGTTTATCTCTGGAAGTTTAGTGCACACATTGACAACCGTTCTGTTAGATAGCTGCGTTTTGGATCTAGAAGCAGATATTTCCCTGTGCTTACTGCTGTTTCTTCCTTATGCCGGTAAAGGGGTTAAAACGCCTGTTTTGGGACTCTGAAGAGAAAGTGTTTGCAGACTGCTGAATCTACACACGGGTTTAACTCTGGAAGTTGAGTGCACACATTGACAACCGTTCTGTTAGATAGCTGCGTTTTGGATTTAGAAGCAGATATTTCCCTGTGCTTACTGCTGTTTCTTCCATATGCCGGTAATGGGCTGAAAACGCCTGTTTTCGGACTCTGCAGAGAAAGTGTTTGCAGACAGCTGAATCCACTCATGGGTTTAACTCTGGAAGTTGAGTGCACACATTGACAACCGTTCTGTTAGATAGCTGCGTTTTGGATTTAGAAGCAGATATTTCCCTGTGCTTACTGCTGTTACTTCCATATGCCGGTAATGGGCTGAAAACGCCTGTTTTGGGACTCTGCAGAGAAAATGTTTGCAGACTGCTGAATCCACACACGGGTTTACCTCTGGAAGTTGAGTGCACACATTGACCACCGTTCTGTTAGATAGCTGCGTTTTGGATTTAGAAGCAGATATTTCCCTGTGCTTACTGCTGTTTCTTCCATATGCCGGTAATGGGCTGAAAACGCCTGTTTTCGGACTCTGCAGAGAAAGTGTTTGCAGACAGCCGAATCCACTCATGGGTTTAACTCTGGAAGTTGAGTGCACACATTGACAACCGTTCTGTTAGATAGCTGCGTTTTGGATTTAGAAGCAGATATTTCCCTGTGCTTACTGCTGTTTCCTCCATATGCCGGTAATGGGCTGAAAACGCCTGTTTTGGGACTCTGCAGAGAAAGTGTTTGCAGACTGCTGAATCCACACACGGCTTAAACTCTGGAAGTTGAGTGCACACGTTGACAACCGTTCTGTTAGATAGCTGCGTTTTGGATTTAGAAGCAGATATTTCCCTGTGCTTACAGCTCTTTCTTCCATATGCCGCTAACGGGCTGAAAACGCCTGTTTTGGGACGCTGCAGAGAAAGAGTTTGCAGACTGCTGAATCCACACACGGGTTTAACTCTGGAAGTTGAGTTCACACATTGACAACCGTTCTGTTAGATAGCTGCGTTTTGGATTTAGAAGCAGATATTTCCCTGTGCTTACTGCTGTTTCTTAAATATGCCGGTAATGGGCTGAAAACGCCTGTTTTGGGACTCTGCAGAGAAAGTGTTTGCAGACTGCTGAATTCACACACGGGTTTAACTCTGGAAGTTGAGTGCACACATTGAAAACCGTTCTGTTTGATAGCTGCGTTTTGGATTTAGAAGCAGATATTTCCCTGTGCTTACTGCTGTTTCTTCCATATGCCGGTAATCGGCTGAAAACACCTGTTATCGGACTCTGCAGAGAAAGTGTTTGCAGACTGCTGAATCCACACACGGGTTGAACTCTGGAAGTTGAGTGCACATATTGACAACCGTTCTGTTAGATAGCTGCGTTTTGGATTTAGAAGCAGATATTTCCCTGTGCTTACTGCTGTTACTTCCATATGCCGGTAATGGGCTGAAAACGCCTGTTTTGGGACTCTGCAGAGAAAATGTTTGCAGACTGCTGAATCCACACACGGGTTTACCTCTGGAAGTTGAGTGCACACATTGACCACCGTTCTGTTAGATAGCTGCGTTTTGGATTTAGAAGCAGATATTTCCCTGTGCTTACTGCTGTTTCTTCCATATGCCGGTAATGGGCTGAAAACGCCTGTTTTGGGACTCTGCAGAGAAAGTGTTTGCAGACTGCTGAATCCACACACGGGTTGAACTCTGGAAGTTGAGTGCACACATTGAGAACCGTTCTGTTAGATAGCTGCGTTTTGGATTTAGAAGCAGATATTTCCCTGCGCTTACTGCTGTTTCTTCCATATGCCGGTAATGGACTGAAAATGCTTGTTTTGGGACTCTGCAGAGAAAGTGTTTGCAGACTGCTGAATCCACACACGGGATGAACTCTGGAAGTTGAGTGCACACATTGACAACCGTTCTGTTAGATAGCTGCGTTTTGGATTTAGAAGCAGATATTTCCCTGTGCTTACTGCTGTTTCTTCCCTATGCCGGTAATGGGCTGAAAACACCTGTTTTTGGACTCTGCAGAGAAAGTGTTTGCAGACTGCTGAATCCACACACGGGTTTACCTCTGGAAGTTGAGTGCACACATTGACAACCGTTCTGTTAGATAGCTGCGTTTTGGATTTAGAAGCAGATATTTCCCTGTGCTTACTGCTGTTTCTTCCATATGCCGGTAATGGGCTGAAAACGCCTGTATTGGGACTCTGCAGAGAAACTGTTTGCAGACTGCTGAATCCACTCACGGGTTTAACTCTGGAAGTTGAGTGCACACATTGACAACCGTTCTGTTAGATAGCTGCGTTTTTAGATTTAGAAGCATATATTTCCCTGTGCTTACTGCTATTTCTTCCATATGCCAGTAATGGGCTGAAAACACCTGTTTTCGGACTCTGCAGAGAAAGTGTTTGAAGACTGCTGAATCCACACACGGGTTGAACTCTGGAAGTTGAGTGCACACATTGACAACCGTTCTGTTAGATAGCTCCGTTTTGGATTTAGAAGCAGATATTTCCCTGTGCTTACCGCTCTTTCTTACATATGCCGGTAATGGGCTGAAAACGCCTGTTTTGGGACTCTGCAGAGAAAGTGTTTGCACAATGCTGAATCCACACACGGGTTTACCTCTGGAAGTTTAGTGCACACATTGACAACCGTTCTGTTAGATAGCTGCGTTTTGGATTTAGAAGCAGATATTTCCCTGTGCTTACTGCTGTTTCTTCCATAAGCCGGTAAAGGGGTTAAAACGCCTGTTTTGGGACTCTGCAGAGAAAGTGTTTGCAGACTGCTGAATCCACACACGGGTTTAACTCTGGAAGATGAGTGCACACATTGACAACCGTTCTGTTAGGTAGCTGCGTTTTGGATTTAGAAGCAGATATTTCCCTGTGCTTACTGCTGTTTCTTCCATATGCCGGTAATGGGCTGAAAACGCCTGTTTTGGGACTCTGCAGAGAAAGTGTTTGCAGACTGCTGAATCCACACACGGGTTTACCTCTGGAAGTTGGGTGCACACATTGACAACCGTTCTGTTAGGTAGCTGCGTTTTGGATTTAGAAGCAGATATTTCCCTGTGCTTACTGCTGTTTCTTCCATATGCCGGTAATGGGCTGAAAACGCCTGTTTTGGGACTCTGCAGAGAAAGGGTTTGCAGACTGCTGAATCCACACACGGGTTTCACTCTGGAAGTTTAGTGCACACATTGACAACCGTTCGGTTAGATAGCTGCGTTTTGGATTTAGAAGCAGATATTTCCCTGTGCTTACTGCTGTTTCTTCCACATGCCGGTAATGGGCTGAAAACGCCTGGTTTGGGGACTCTGCAGAGAAAGTGTTTGCAGACTGCTGAATCCACACACGGGTTGAACTCTGGAAGTTGAGTGCACACATTGACAACCGTTCTGTTAGATAGCTGCGTTTTTTATTTAGAAGCAGATATTTCCCTGTGCTTACTGCTGTTTCTTCCATATGCCGGTAATGGGCTGAAAACGCCTGTTTGGGACTCTGCAGAGAAAGAGTTTGCAGACTGCTGAATCCACACACGGGTTTACCTCTGGAAGTTGAGTGCACACATTGACAACCGTTCTGTTAGAAAGCTGCGTTTTGGATTTATAAGCAGATATTTCCCTGTGCATACTGCTGTTTCTTCCATATGCCGGTAAAGGGGGTTAAAACGCCTGTTTTGGGACTCTGCAGAGAAAGTGTTTGCAGACTGCTGAATCCACACACGGGTTGAACTCTGGAAGTTGACTGCACACATTGACAACCGTTCTGTTAGATAGCTGCGTTTTGGATTTAGAAGCAGATATTTCCCTGTGCTTACTGCTGTTTCTTCCATATGCCGGTAATGGGCTGAAAACGCCTGTTTTGGGACTCTGCAGAGAAAGTGTTTGCAGACTGCTGAATCCACACACGGGTTTACCTCTGGAAGTTGAGTGCACACATTGAAAACCGTTCTGTTAGATAGCTGCGTTTTGGATTTAGAAGCAGATATTTCCCTGTGCTTACTGCTGTTTCTTCCATATGCCGGTAATGGGCTGAAAACGCCTGTATTGGGACTCTGCAGAGAAACTGTTTGCAGACTGCTGAATCCACTCACGGGTTTAACTCTGGAAGTTGAGTGCACACATTGACAACCGTTCTGTTAGATAGCTGCGTTTTTAGATTTAGAAGCATATATTTCCTGTGCTTACTGCTATTTCTTCCATATGCCAGTAATGGGCTGAAAACACCTGTTTTTCGGACTCTGCAGAGAAAGTGTTTGAAGACTGCTGAATCCACACACGGGTTGAACTCTGGAAGTTGAGTGCACACATTGACAACCGTTCTGTTAGATAGCTCCGTTTTGGATTTAGAAGCAGATATTTCCCTGTGCTTACCGCTCTTTCTTACATATGCCGGTAATGGGCTGAAAACGCCTGTTTTGGGACTCTGCAGAGAAAGTGTTTGCACAATGCTGAATCCACACACGGGTTTACCTCTGGAAGTTTAGTGCACACATTGACAACCGTTCTGTTAGATAGCTGCGTTTTGGATTTAGAAGCAGATATTTCCCTGTGCTTACTGCTGTTTCTTCCATAAGCCGGTAAAGGGGTTAAAACGCCTGTTTTGGGACTCTGCAGAGAAAGTGTTTGCAGACTGCTGAATCCACACACGGGTTTAACTCTGGAAGATGAGTGCACACATTGACAACCGTTCTGTTAGGTAGCTGCGTTTTGGATTTAGAAGCAGATATTTCCCTGTGCTTACTGCTGTTTCTTCCATATGCCGGTAATGGGCTGAAAACGCCTGTTTTGGGACTCTGCAGAGAAAGTGTTTGCAGACTGCTGAATCCACACACGGGTTTACCTCTGGAAGTTGGGTGCACACATTGACAACCGTTCTGTTAGGTAGCTGCGTTTTGGATGTAGAAGCAGATATTTCCCTGTGCTTACTGCTGTTTCTTCCATATGCCGGTAATGGGCTGAAAACGCCTGTTTTGGGACTCTGCAGAGAAAGGGTTTGCAGACTGCTGAATCCACACACGGGTTTCACTCTGGAAGTTTAGTGCACACATTGACAACCGTTCGGTTAGATAGCTGCGTTTTGGATTTAGAAGCAGATATTTCCCTGTGCTTACTGCTGTTTCTTCCACATGCCGGTAATGGGCTGAAAACGCCTGGTTTGGGACTCTGCAGAGAAAGTGTTTGCAGACTGCTGAATCCACACACGGGTTGAACTCTGGAAGTTGAGTGCACACATTGACAACCGTTCTGTTAGATAGCTGCGTTTTTTATTTAGAAGCAGATATTTCCCTGTGCTTACTGCTGTTTCTTCCATATGCCGGTAATGGGCTGAAAACGCCTGTTTGGGACTCTGCAGAGAAAGAGTTTGCAGACTGCTGAATCCACACACGGGTTTACCTCTGGAAGTTGAGTGCACACATTGACAACCGTTCTGTTAGAAAGCTGCGTTTTGGATTTATAAGCAGATATTTCCCTGTGCATACTGCTGTTTCTTCCATATGCCGGTAAAGGGGTTAAAACGCCTGTTTTGGGACTCTGCAGAGAAAGTGTTTGCAGACTGCTGAATCCACACACGGGTTGAACTCTGGAAGTTGACTGCACACATTGACAACCGTTCTGTTAGATAGCTGCGTTTTGGATTTAGAAGCAGATATTTCCCTGTGCTTACTGCTGTTTCTTCCATATGCCGGTAATGGGCTGAAAACGCCTGTTTTGGGACTCTGCAGAGAAAGTGTTTGCAGACTGCTGAATCCACACACGGGTTTACCTCTGGAAGTTGAGTGCACACATTGAAAACCGTTCTGTTAGATAGCTGCGTTTTGGATTTAGAAGCAGATATTTCCCTGTGCTTACAGCTCTTTCTTCCATATGCCGATAATGGGCTGAAAACGCCTGTTTTGGGACTCTGCAGAGAATGTGTTTGCAGACTGCTGAATCCACACACGGGTTGAACTCTGGAAGTTGAGTGCACACATTGAAAACCGTTCTGTTTGATAGCTGCGTTTTGGATTTAGAAGCAGATATTTCCCTGTGCTTACTGCTGTTACTTCCATATGCCGGTAATGGGCTGAAAACGCCTGTTTTGGGACTCTGCAGAGAAAATGTTTGCAGACTGCTGAATCCACACACGGGTTTACCTCTGGAAGTTGAGTGCACACATTGACCACCGTTCTGTTAGATAGCTGCGTTTTGGATTTAGAAGCAGAAATTTCCCTGTGCTTACTGCTGTTTCTTCCATATGCCGGTAATGGGCTGAGAACGCCTGTTTTGGGACTCTGCAGAGAAAGTGTTTGCAGACTGCTGAATCCACACACGGGTTTAACTCTGGAAGTTCAGTGCACACATTGACAACCGTTCTGTTAGATAGCTGCGTTTTGGATTTAGAAGCAGATATTTCCCTGCGCTTACAGCTGTTTCATCCATATGCCGGTAATGGACTGAAAATGCTTGTTTTGTGACTCTACAGAGAAAGTGTTTCCAGACTGCTGAATCCACACACGGGTTGAACTCTGGAAGTTGAGTGCACACATTGACAACCGTTCTGTTAGATAGCTGCGTTTTGGATTTAGAAGCAGATATTTCCCTGTGCTTACTGCTGTTTCTTCCATATGCCGGTAATGGGCTGAAAACGCCTGTTTTGGGACTCTGCAGAGAAAGTGTTTGCAGACTGCTGAATCCACACACGGGTTTAACTCTGGAAGTTGAGTGCACACATTGACAACCGTTCTGTTAGATAGCTGCGTTTTGGATTTAGAAGCAGATATATCCCTGTGCTTACTGCTGTTTCTTCCATATGCCGGTAATGGGCTGAAAACGCCTGTTTTGGGATTCTGCAGAGAAAGTGTTTGCAGACTGCTGAATCCACACACGGGTTTAGCTCTGGAAGTTGAGTGCACACATTGACCACCGTACTGTTAGATAGCTGCGTTTTGGATTTAGAAGCAGATATTTCCCTGTGCTTACTGCTGTTTCTTCCATATGCCGGTAATGTGCTGAAAACGCCTGTTTTGGGACTCTGCAGAGAAAGTGTTTGCAGACCACTGAATCCACACACGGGTGGAACTCTGGAAGTTGAGTGCACACATTGTCAACCGTTCTGTTAGATAGCTGCGTTTTGGATTTAGAAGCAGATATTTCCCTGTGCTTACTGCTGTTTCTTCCATATGCCGGTAATGGGCTGAAAACACCTGTTATCGGACTCTGCAGAGAAAGTGTTTGCAGACTGCTGAATCCACACACGGGTTGAACTCTGGAAGTTGAGTGCACATATTGACAACCGTTCTGTTAGATAGCTGCGTTTTGGATTTAGAAGCAGATATTTACCTGTGCTTACTGCTGTTACTTCCATATGCCGGTAATGGGCTGAAAACGCCTGTTTTGGGACTCTGCAGAGAAAATGTTTGCAGACTGCTGAATCCACACACGGGTTTACCTCTGGAAGTTGAGTGCACACATTGACCACCGTTCTGTTAGATAGCTGCGTTTTGGATTTAGAAGCAGGTATTTCCCTGTGCTTACTGCTGTTTCTTCCATATGCCGGTAATGGGCTGAAAACGCCTGTTTTGGGACTCTGCAGAGAAAGTGTTTGAAGACTGCTGAATCCACACACGGGTTGAACTCTGGAAGTTGAGTGCACACATTGAGAACCGTTCTGTTAGATAGCTCCGTTTTGGATTTAGAAGCAGATATTTCCCTGTGCTTACCGCTCTTTCTTACATATGCCGGTAATGGGCTGAAAACGCCTGTTTTGGGACTCTGCAGAGAAAGTGTTTGCACACTGCTGAATCCACACACGGGTTTACCTCTGGAAGTTTAGTGCACACATTGACAACCGTTCTGTTAGATAGCTGCGTTTTGGATTTAGAAGCAGATATTTCCCTGGGCTTACTGCTGTTTCTTCCATAAGCCGGTAAAGGGGTTAAAACGCCTGTTTTGGGACTCTGCAGAGAAAGTGTTTGCAGACTGCTGAATCCACACACGGGTTTAACTCTGGAAGATGAGTGCACACATTGACAACCGTTCTGTTAGGTAGCTGCGTTTTGGATTTAGAAGCAGATATTTCCCTGTGCTTACTGCTGTTTCTTCCATATGCCGGTAATGGGCTGAAAACGCCTGTTTTGGGACTCTGCAGAGAAAGTGTTTGCAGACTGCTGAATCCACACACGGGTTTACCTCTGGAAGTTGGGTGCACACATTGACAACCGTTCTGTTAGTTAGCTGCGTTTTGGATTTAGAAGCAGATATTTCCCTGTGCTTACTGCTGTTTCTTCCATATGCCGGTAATGGGCTGAAAACGCCTGTTTTGGGACTCTGCAGAGAAAGGGTTTGCAGACTGCTGAATCCACACACGGGTTTCACTCTGGAAGTTTAGTGCACACATTGACAACCGTTCGGTTAGATAGCTGCGTTTTGGATTTAGAAGCAGATATTTCCCTGTGCTTACTGCTGTTTCTTCCACATGCCGGTAATGGGCTGAAAACGCCTGGTTTGGGACTCTGCAGAGAAAGTGTTTGCAGACTGCTGAATCCACACACGGGTTGAACTCTGGAAGTTGAGTGCACACATTGACAACCGTTCTGTTAGATAGCTGCGTTTTTTATTTAGAAGCAGATATTTCCCTGTGCTTACTGCTGTTTCTTCCATATGCCGGTAACGGGCTGAAAACGCCTGTTTGGGACTCTGCAGAGAAAGAGTTTGCAGACTGCTGAATCCACACACGGGTTTACCTCTGGAAGTTGAGTGCACACATTGACAACCGTTCTGTTAGAAAGCTGCGTTTTGGATTTATAAGCAGATATTTCCCTGTGCATACTGCTGTTTCTTCCATATGCCGGTAAAGGGGTTAAAACGCCTGTTTTGGGACTCTGCAGAGAAAGTGTTTGCAGACTGCTGAATCCACACACGGGTTTAACTCTGGAAGATGAGTGCACACATTGACAACCGTTCTGTTAGGTAGCTGCGTTTTGGATTTAGAAGCAGATATTTCCCTGTGCTTACTGCTGTTTCTTCCATATGCCGGTAATGGGCTGAAAACGCCTGATTTGGGACTCTGCAGAGAAAGTGTTTGCAGACTGCTGAATCCACACACGGGTTTAAATCTGGAAGTTGGGTGCACACATTGACAACCGTTGTGTTAGGTAGCTGCGTTTTGGATTTAGAAGCAGATATTTCCCTGTGCTTTCTGCTGTTTCTTCCACATGCTGGTAATGGGCTGAAAACGCCTGTTTTGGGACTCTGCAGAGAAAGTGTTTGCAGACTGCTGAATCCACACACGGGTTTAACTCTGGAAGTTGAGTGCCCACGTTGACAGCCGTTCTGTTAGATAACTCCGTTTTGGATTTAGAAGCAGATATTTCCCTGTGCTTACTGCTGTTTCTTCCATATGCCGGTAATGGGCTGAAAACGCCCGTTTTGGGACTCTGCAGAGAATGTGTTTGCAGACTGCTGAATCCACACACGGGTTGAACTCTGGAAGTTGAGTGCACACATTGACAACCGTTCTGTTAGATAGCTGCGTTTTGGAATTAGAAGCACATATTTCCCTGTGCTTATTGCTGTTTCTTCCACATGCTGGTAATGGGCTGAAAACGCCTGTTTTCGGACTCTGCAGAGAAAGTGTTTGCAGACTGCTGAATCCACACACGGGTTGAACTCTGGAAGTTGACTGCACACATTGACAACCGTTCTGTTAGATAGCTGCGTTTTGGATTTAGAAGCAGATATTTCCCTGTGCTTACTGCTGTTTCTTCCATATGCCGGTAATGGGCTGAAAACGCCTGTTTTGGGACTCTGCAGAGAAAGTGTTTGCAGACTGCTGAATCCACACACGGGTTTACCTCTGGAAGTTGAGTGCACACATTGACAACCGTTCTGTTAGATAGCTGCGTTTTGGATTTAGAAGCAGATATTTCCCTGTGCTTACAGCTCTTTCTTCCATATGCCGATAATGGGCTGAAAACGCCTGTTTTGGGACTCTGCAGAGAATGTGTTTGCAGACTGCTGAATCCACACATGGGTTGAACTCTGGAAGTTGAGTGCACACATTGAAAACCGTTCTGTTTGATAGCTGCGTTTTGGATTTAGAAGCAGATATTTCCCTGTGCTTACTGCTGTTACTTCCATATGCCGGTAATGGGCTGAAAACGCCTGTTTTGGGACTCTGCAGAGAAAATGTTTGCAGACTGCTGAATCCACACACGGGTTTACATCTGGAAGTTGAGTGCACACATTGACCACCGTTCTGTTAGATAGCTGCGTTTTGGATTTAGAAGCAGAAATTTCCCTGTGCTTACTGCTGTTTCTTCCATATGCCGGTAATGGGCTGAGAACGCCTGTTTTGGGACTCTGCAGAGAAAGTGTTTGCAGACTGCTGAATCCACACACGGGTTTAACTCTGGAAGTTCAGTGCACACATTGACAACCGTTCTGTTAGATAGCTGCGTTTTGGATTTAGAAGCAGATATTTCCCTGCGCTTACAGCTGTTTCATCCATATGCCGGTAATGGACTGAAAATGCTTGTTTTGTGACTCTACAGAGAAAGTGTTTCCAGACTGCTGAATCCACACACGGGTTGAACTCTGGAAGTTGAGTGCACACATTGACAACCGTTCTGTTAGATAGCTGCGTTTTGGATTTAGAAGCAGATATTTCCCTGTGCTTACTGCTGTTTCTTCCATATGCCGGTAATGGGCTGAAAACGCCTGTTTTGGGACTCTGCAGAGAAAGTGTTTGCAGACTGCTGAATCCACACACGGGTTTAACTCTGGAAGTTGAGTGCACACATTGACAACCGTTCTGTTAGATAGCTGCGTTTTGGATTTAGAAGCAGATATATCCCTGTGCTTACTGCTGTTTCTTCCATATGCCGGTAATGGGCTGAAAACGCCTGTTTTGGGATTCTGCAGAGAAAGTGTTTGCAGACTGCTGAATCCACACACGGGTTTAGCTCTGGAAGTTGAGTGCACACATTGACCACCGTACTGTTAGATAGCTGCGTTTTGGATTTAGAAGCAGATATTTCCCTGTGCTTACTGCTGTTTCTTCCATATGCCGGTAATGTGCTGAAAACGCCTCTTTTGGGACTCTGCAGAGAAAGTGTTTGCAGACCACTGAATCCACACACGGGTGGAACTCTGGAAGTTGAGTGCACACATTGTCAACCGTTCTGTTAGATAGCTGCGTTTTGGATTTAGAAGCAGATATTTCCCTGTGCTTACTGCTGTTTCTTCCATATGCCGGTAATGGGCTGAAAACACCTGTTATCGGACTCTGCAGAGAAAGTGTTTGCAGACTGCTGAATCCACACACGGGTTGAACTCTGGAAGTTGAGTGCACATATTGACAACCGTTCTGTTAGATAGCTGCGCTTTGGATTTAGAAGCAGATATTTACCTGTGCTTACTGCTGTTTCTTCCATATGCCGGTAATGGGCTGAAAACGCCTGTATTGGGACTCTGCAGAGAAAGTGTTTGCAGACAGCTGAATCCACTCACGGGTTTAACTCTGGAAGTTGAGTGCACACATTGACAACCGTTCTGTTAGATAGCTGCGTTTTGGATTTAGAAGCAGATATTTCCCTGTGCTTACTGCTGTTTCTTCCATATGCCGGTAATGGGCTGAAAACGCCTGTTTTGGGACTCTGCAGAGAAACTGTTTGCAGACTGCTGAATCCACTCATGGGTTTAACTCTGTAAGTTGAGTGCACACATTGACAACCGTTCTGTTAGATAGCTGCGTTTTGGATTTAGAAGCAGATATTTCACTGTGCTTACTGCTATTTCTTCCATATGCCGGTAATGGACTGAAAATGCTTGTTTTGGGACTCTGCAGAGAAAGTGTTTGCAGACTGCTGAATCCACACACGGGTTGAACTCTGGAAGTTGAGTGCACACATTGACAACCGTTCTGTTAGATAGCTCCGTTTTGGATTTAGAAGCAGATATTTCCCTGTGCTTACTGCTCTTTCTTACATATGCCGGTAATGGGCTGAAAACGCCTGTTTTGGGACTCTGCAGAGAAAGTGTTTGCAGACTGCTGAATCCACACACGGGTTTATCTCTGGAAGTTTAGTGCACACATTGACAACCGTTCTGTTAGATAGCTGCGTTTTGGATTTAGAAGCAGATATTTCCCTGTGCTTACTGCTGTTTCTTCCTTATGCCGGTAAAGGGGTTAAAACGCCTGTTTTGGGACTCTGCAGAGAAAGTGTTTGCAGACTGCTGAATCCACACACGGGTTTAACTCTGGAAGTTGAGTGCACACATTGACAACCGTTCTGTTAGGTAGCTGCGTTTTGGATTTAGAAGCAGATATTTCCCTGTGCTTACGGCTGTTTCTTCCATATGCCGGTAATGGGCTGAAAACGCCTGTTTTCGGACTCTGCAGAGAAAGTGTTTGCAGACAGCTGAATCCACTCATGGGTTTAACTCTGGAAGTTGAGTGCACACATTGACAACCGTTCTGTTAGATAGCTGCGTTTTGGATTTAGAAGCAGATATATCCCTGTGCTTACTGCTGTTTCTTCCATATGCCGGTAATGGGCTGAAAACGCCTGTTTTGGGATTCTGCAGAGAAAGTGTTTGCAGACTGCTGAATCCACACACGGGTTTAGCTCTGGAAGTTGAGTGCACACATTGACCACCGTACTGTTAGATAGCTGCGTTTTGGATTTAGAAGCAGATATTTCCCTGTGCTTACTGCTGTTTCTTCCATATGCCGGTAACGTGCTGAAAACGCCTGTTTTGGGACTCTGCAGAGAAAGTGTTTGCAGACCACTGAATCCACACACGGGTGGAACTCTGGAAGTTGAGTGCACACATTGTCAACCGTTCTGTTAGATAGCTGCGTTTTGGATTTAGAAGCAGATATTTCCCTGTGCTTACTGCTGTTTCTTCCATATGCCGGTAATGGGCTGAAAACACCTGTTATCGGACTCTGCAGAGAAAGTGTTTGCAGACTGCTGAATCCACACACGGGTTGAACTCTGGAAGTTGAGTGCACATATTGACAACCGTTCTGTTAGATAGCTGCGTTTTGGATTTAGAAGCAGATATTTACCTGTGCTTACTGCTGTTTCTTCCATATGCCGGTAATGGGCTGAAAACGCCTGTATTGGGACTCTGCAGAGAAAGTGTTTGCAGACAGCTGAATCCACTCACGGGTTTAACTCTGGAAGTTGAGTGCACACTTTGACAACCGTTCTGTTAGATAGCTCCGTTTTGGATTTAGAAGCAGATATTTCCCTGTGCTTACTGCTGTTTCTTCCATATGCCAGTAATGGGCTGAAAACGCCTGTTTTGGAACTCTGCAGAGAAACTGTTTGCAGACTGCTGAATCCACTCATGGGTTTAACTCTGTAAGTTGAGTGCACACATTGACAACCGTTCTGTTAGATAGCTGCGTTTTGGATTTAGAAGCAGATATTTCACTGTGCTTACTGCTATTTCTTCCATATGCCGGTAATGGACTGAAAATGCTTGTTTTGGGACTCTGCAGAGAAAGTGTTTGCAGACTGCTGAATCCACACACGGGTTGAACTCTGGAAGTTGAGTGCACACATTGACAACCGTTCTGTTAGATAGCTCCGTTTTGGATTTAGAAGCAGATATTTCCCTGTGCTTACTGCTCTTTCTTACATATGCCGGTAATGGGCTGAAAACGCCTGTTTTGGGACTCTGCAGAGAAAGTGTTTGCAGACTGCTGAATCCACACACGGGTTTATCTCTGGAAGTTTAGTGCACACATTGACAACCGTTCTGTTAGATAGCTGCGTTTTGGATTTAGAAGCAGATATTTCCCTGTGCTTACTGCTGTTTCTTCCTTATGCCGGTAAAGGGGTTAAAACGCCTGTTTTGGGACTCTGCAGAGAAAGTGTTTGCAGACTGCTGAATCCACACACGGGTTTAACTCTGGAAGTTGAGTGCACACATTGACAACCGTTCTGTTAGGTAGCTGCGTTTTGGATTTAGAAGCAGATATTTCCCTGTGCTTACGGCTGTTTCTTCCATATGCCGGTAATGGGCTGAAAACGCCTGTTTTCGGACTCTGCAGAGAAAGTGTTTGCAGACAGCTGAATCCACTCATGGGTTTAACTCTGGAAGTTGAGTGCACACATTGACAACCGTTCTGTTAGATAGCTGCGTTTTGGATTTAGAAGCAGATATTTCCCTGTGCTTACTGCTGTTTCCTCCATATGCCGGTAATGGGCTGAAAACGCCTGTTTTGGGTCTCTGCAGAGAAAGTGTTTGCAGACTGCTGAATCCACACACGGGTTTAACTCTGGAAGTTGAGTGCACACATTGAAAACCGTTCTGTTTGATAGCTGCGTTTTGGATTTAGAAGCAGATATTTCCCTGTGCTTACTGCTGTTTCTTCCATATGCCGGTAATGGACTGAAAACACCTGTTATCGGACTCTGCAGAGAAAGTGTTTGCAGACTGCTGAATCCACACACGGGTTGAACTCTGGAAGTTGAGTGCACATATTGACAACCGTTCTGTTAGATAGCTGCGTTTTGGATTTAGAAGCAGATATTTCCCTGTGCTTACTGCTGTTACTTCCATATGCCGGTAATGGGCTGAAAACGCCTGTTTTGGGACTCTGCAGAGAAAATGTTTGCAGACTGCTGAATCCACACACGGGTTTACCTCTGGAAGTTGAGTGCACACATTGACCACCGTTCTGTTAGATAGCTGCGTTTTGGATTTAGAAGCAGAAATTTCCCTGTGCTTACTGCTGTTTCTTCCATATGCCGGTAATGGGCTGAAAACGCCTGTTTTGGGACTCTGCAGAGAAAGTGATTGCAGACTGCTGAATCCACACACGGGTTTAACTCTGGAAGTTCAGTGCACACATTGACAACCGTTCTGTTAGATAGCTGCGTTTTGGATTTAGAAGCAGATATTTCCCTGCGCTTACAGCTGTTTCATCCATATGCCGGTAATGGACTGAAAATGCTTGTTTTGGGACTCTGCAGAGAAAGTGTTTCCAGACTGCTGAATCCACACACGGGTTGAACTCTGGAAGTTGAGTGCACACATTGACAACCGTTCTGTTAGATAGCTGCGTTTTGGATTTAGAAGCAGATATTTCCCTGTGCTTACTGCTGTTTCTTCCATATGCCGGTAATGGGCTGAAAACGCCTGTTTTGGGACTCTGCAGAGAAAGTGTTTGCAGACTGCTGAATCCACACACGGGTTTAACTCTGGAAGTTGAGTGCACACATTGACAACCGTTCTGTTAGATAGCTGCGTTTTGGATTTAGAAGCAGATATTTCCCTGTGCTTACTGCTGTTTCTTCCATATGCCGGTAATGGGCTGAAAACGCCTGTTTTGGGATTCTGCAGAGAAAGTGTTTGCAGACTGCTGAATCCACACACGGGTTTAGCTCTGGAAGTTGAGTGCACACATTGACCACCGTACTGTTAGATAGCTGCGTTTTGGATTTAGAAGCAGATATTTCCCTGTGCTTACTGCTGTTTCTTCCATATGCCGGTAATGTGCTGAAAACGCCTGTTTTGGGACTCTGCAGAGAAAGTGATTGCAGACCACTGAATTCACACACGGGTGGAACTCTGGAAGTTGAGTGCACACATTGTCAACCGTTCTGTTAGATAGCTGCGTTTTGGATTTAGAAGCAGATATTTCCCTGTGCTTACTGCTGTTTCTTCCATATGCCGGTAATGGGCTGAAAACACCTGTTATCGGACTCTGCAGAGAAAGTGTTTGCAGACTGCTGAATCCACACACGGGTTGAACTCTGGATGTTGAGTGCACATATTGACAACCGTTCTGTTAGATAGCTGCGTTTTGGATTTAGAAGCAGATATTTACCTGTGCTTACTGCTGTTTCTTCCATATGCCGGTAATGGGCTGAAAACGCCTGTATTGGGACTCTGCAGAGAAAGTGTTTGCAGACAGCTGAATCCACTCACGGGTTTAACTCTGGAAGTTGAGTGCACACATTGACAACCGTTCTGTTAGATAGCTGCGTTTTGGATTTAGAAGCAGATATTTCCCTGTGCTTACTGCTGTTTCTTCCATATGCCGGTAATGGGCTGAAAACGCCTGTTTTGGGACTCTGCAGAGAAACTGTTTGCAGACTGCTGAATCCACTCATGGGTTTAACTCTGTAAGTTGAGTGCACACATTGACAACCGTTCTGTTAGATAGCTGCGTTTTGGATTTAGAAGCAGATATTTCCCTGTGCTTACTGCTGTTTCTTCAATATGCCGGTAATGGGCTGAAAACGCCCGTTTTGGGACTGTGCAGAGAATGTGTTTGCAGACTGCTGAATCCACACACGGGTTGAACTCTGGAATTTGAGTGCACACATAGACAACCGTTCTGTTAGATAGCTGCGTTTTGGACTTAGAAGCACATATTTCCCTGTGCTTACTGCTGTTTCTTCCACATGCCGGTAATGGGCTGAAAACGCCTGTTTTGGGACTGTGCAGAAAAAATGTTTGCAGACTGCTGAATCCACACACGGGTTGAACTCTGGAAGTTGAGTGCACACATTGACAACCGTTCTGTTAGATAGCTGCGTTTTGGATTTAGAAGCAGATATTTCCGTCTGCTTACTGCTGTTTCTTCCATATGCCGGTAATGGGCTGAAAAGGCCTGTTTTGGGGCTCTGCAGAGAAAGTGTTTGCAGACTGCTGAATCCACACACGGGTTTACCTCTGGAAGTTGAGTGCACACATTGGCAACCCTTCTGTTACATATCTGCGTTTTGGATTTAGAAGCAGATATTTCCCTGTGCTTACTGCTGTTTCTTCCATATGCCGGTGATGGGCTGAACACTCCTGTCTTGGGACTGTGCAGAGAAAGTTTTTGCAGACTACTGAATCCACACACGGGTTGAACTCTGGAAGTTGAGTGCTCACATTGACAACCGTTCTGTTAGATAGCTGCGTTTTGGATTTAGAAGCAGATATTTCCCTGTGCTTACTGCTGTTTCTTAAATATGCCGGTGATGGCCTGAAAACGCCTGTTTTCGGACTCTGCAGAGAAAGTGTTTGCAGACTGCTGAATCCACACACGGGTTGAACTCTGGAAGTTGAGTGCACACATTACAACCGTTCTGTTAGATAGCTGCGTTTTGCATTTAGAAGCAGATATTTCCCTGTGCTTACTGCTGTTTCTTCCTTATGCCGGTAATGGGCTGAAAACGCGTTTTGCGACTCTGCAGAGAAAGTGTTTGCAGACTGCTGAATTCACACACGGGTTGAACTCTGGAAGTTGACTGCACACATTGACAACCGTTCTGTTAGATAGCTGCGTTTTGGATTTAGAACCAGATATTTCCCTGTGCTTACTGCTGTTTCTTCCAT
The DNA here is from genome assembly GCF_030222135.1 of Aotus nancymaae. Classification (NCBI taxonomy): domain Eukaryota; kingdom Metazoa; phylum Chordata; class Mammalia; order Primates; family Aotidae; genus Aotus; species Aotus nancymaae. Next base: position 63,851 of record NW_026988859.1, read on the forward strand.
ATGCCGGTGATGGGCTGAAAACGCCTGTTTTGAAACTCTGGACAGAAAGTGTTTGCAGACTGCTGAATCCACACACGGGTTTAACTCTGTAAGTTGAGTGCCCACGTTGACAGCCGTTCTGTTAGATAGCTCCGTTTTGGATTTAGAAGCAGATATTTCCCTGTGCTTACTGCTGTTTCTTCCATATGCCGGTAATGGGCTGAAAACGCCCGTTTTGGGACTCTGCAGAGAATGTGTTTGCAGACTGCTGAATCCACACACGGGTTGAACTCTGGAAGTTGAGTGCACACATTGACAACCGTTCTGTTAGATAGCTGCGTTTTGGACTTAGAAGCACATATTTCCCTGTGCTTACTGCTGTTTCTTCCACATGCCGGTAATGGGCTGAAAACGCCTGTTTTGGGACTGTGCAGAAAAAATGTTTACAGACTGCTGAATCCACACACGGGTTTAACTCTGGAAGTTGAGTGCACACATTGACAACCGTTCTGTTAGATAGCTGCGTTTTGGATTTAGAAGCAGATATTTCACTGTGCTTACTGCTGTTTCTTCCATATGCCGGTAATGGGCTGAAAACGCCTGTTTTGGGACTCTGCAGAGAAAGTGTTTGCAGACTGCTGAATCCACACACGGGTTTACCTCTGGAAGTTGAGTGCACACATTGTCAACCGTTCTGTTAGATAGCTGCGTTTTGGATTTAGAAGCAGATATTTCCCTGTGCTTACTGCTGTTTCTTCCATATGCCGGTAATGGGCTGAAAAGGCCTGTTTTGGGGGCTCTGCAGAGAAAGTGTTTGCAGACTGCTGAATCCACACACGGGTTGAACTCTGGAAGTTGACTGCACACATTGGCAACCCTTCTGTTAAATAGCTGCGTTTTGGATTTAGATCAGATATTTCCCTGTGCTTTCTGCTGTTTATTCCATATGCCGGTAATGGGCTGAAAACGCCTGTTTTGGGACTCTGCAGAGAAAGTGTTTGCAGACTGCGGAATCCACTCACGGGTTTAACTCTGGAAGTTGAGTGCCCACATTGAAAACCGTTCTGTTAGATAGCTTCGTTTTGGATTTAGAAGCAGATATTTCCCTGTGCTTACTGCTGTTTCTTCCATATGCCGGTGATGGGCTGAACACTCCTGTCTTGGGACTCTGCAGAGAAAGTTTTTGCAGACTACTGAATCCACACACGGGTTGAACTCTGGAAGTTGAGTGCTCACATTGACAACCGTTCTGTTAGATAGCTGCGTTTTGTATTTAGAAGCAGATATTTCCCTGTGCTTACTGCTGTTTTTTAAATATGCCGGTGATGGCCTGAAAACGCCTGTTTTCGGACTCTGCAGAGAAAGTGTTTGCAGACTGCTGAATCCACACACGGGTTGAACTCTTGAAGTTGAGTGCACACATTACAACCGTTCTGTTAGATAGCTGCGTTTTGGATTTAGAAGCAGATATTTCCCTGTGCTTACTGCTGTTTCTTCCATATGCCGGTAATGGGCTGAAAACGCCTGTTTTGGGACTCTGCAGAGAAAGTGTTTGCAGACTGCTGAATCCACACACGGGTTTATCTCTGGAAGTTTAGTGCACACATTGACAACCGTTCTGTTAGATAGCTGCGTTTTGGATTTAGAAGCAGATATTTCCCTGTGCTTACTGCTGTTTCTTCCTTATGCCGGTAAAGGGGTTAAAACGCCTGTTTTGGGACTCTGCAGAGAAAGTGTTTGCAGACTGCTGAATCCACACACGGGTTTAACTCTGGAAGTTGAGTGCACACATTGACAACCGTTCTGTTAGGTAGCTGCGTTTTGGATTTAGAAGCAGATATTTCCCTGTGCTTACGGCTGTTTCTTCCATATGCCGGTAATGGGCTGAAAACGCCTGTTTTCGGACTCTGCAGAGAAAGTGTTTGCAGACAGCTGAATCCACTCATGGGTTTAACTCTGGAAGTTGAGTGCACACATTGACAACCGTTCTGTTAGATAGCTGCGTTTTGGATTTAGAAGCAGATATATCCCTGTGCTTACTGCTGTTTCTTCCATATGCCGGTAATGGGCTGAAAACGCCTGTTTTGGGATTCTGCAGAGAAAGTGTTTGCAGACTGCTGAATCCACACACGGGTTTAGCTCTGGAAGTTGAGTGCACACATTGACCACCGTACTGTTAGATAGCTGCGTTTTGGATTTAGAAGCAGATATTTCCCTGTGCTTACTGCTGTTTCTTCCATATGCCGGTAACGTGCTGAAAACGCCTGTTTTGGGACTCTGCAGAGAAAGTGTTTGCAGACCACTGAATCCACACACGGGTGGAACTCTGGAAGTTGAGTGCACACATTGTCAACCGTTCTGTTAGATAGCTGCGTTTTGGATTTAGAAGCAGATATTTCCCTGTGCTTACTGCTGTTTCTTCCATATGCCGGTAATGGGCTGAAAACACCTGTTATCGGACTCTGCAGAGAAAGTGTTTGCAGACTGCTGAATCCACACACGGGTTGAACTCTGGAAGTTGAGTGCACATATTGACAACCGTTCTGTTAGATAGCTGCGTTTTGGATTTAGAAGCAGATATTTACCTGTGCTTACTGCTGTTTCTTCCATATGCCGGTAATGGGCTGAAAACGCCTGTATTGGGACTCTGCAGAGAAAGTGTTTGCAGACAGCTGAATCCACTCACGGGTTTAACTCTGGAAGTTGAGTGCACACTTTGACAACCGTTCTGTTAGATAGCTCCGTTTTGGATTTAGAAGCAGATATTTCCCTGTGCTTACTGCTGTTTCTTCCATATGCCGGTAATGGGCTGAAAACGCCTGTTTTGGAACTCTGCAGAGAAACTGTTTGCAGACTGCTGAATCCACTCATGGGTTTAACTCTGTAAGTTGAGTGCACACATTGACAACCGTTCTGTTAGATAGCTGCGTTTTGGATTTAGAAGCAGATATTTCACTGTGCTTACTGCTATTTCTTCCATATGCCGGTAATGGACTGAAAATGCTTGTTTTGGGACTCTGCAGAGAAAGTGTTTGCAGACTGCTGAATCCACACACGGGTTGAACTCTGGAAGTTGAGTGCACACATTGACAACCGTTCTGTTAGATAGCTCCGTTTTGGATTTAGAAGCAGATATTTCCCTGTGCTTACTGCTCTTTCTTACATATGCCGGTAATGGGCTGAAAACGCCTGTTTTGGGACTCTGCAGAGAAAGTGTTTGCAGACTGCTGAATCCACACACGGGTTTATCTCTGGAAGTTTAGTGCACACATTGACAACCGTTCTGTTAGATAGCTGCGTTTTGGATTTAGAAGCAGATATTTCCCTGTGCTTACTGCTGTTTCTTCCTTATGCCGGTAAAGGGGTTAAAACGCCTGTTTTGGGACTCTGCAGAGAAAGTGTTTGCAGACTGCTGAATCCACACACGGGTTTAACTCTGGAAGTTGAGTGCACACATTGACAACCGTTCTGTTAGGTAGCTGCGTTTTGGATTTAGAAGCAGATATTTCCCTGTGCTTACGGCTGTTTCTTCCATATGCCGGTAATGGGCTGAAAACGCCTGTTTTCGGACTCTGCAGAGAAAGTGTTTGCAGACAGCTGAATCCACTCATGGGTTTAACTCTGGAAGTTGAGTGCACACATTGACAACCGTTCTGTTAGATAGCTGCGTTTTGGATTTAGAAGCAGATATTTCCCTGTGCTTACTGCTGTTTCCTCCATATGCCGGTAATGGGCTGAAAACGCCTGTTTTGGGTCTCTGCAGAGAAAGTGTTTGCAGACTGCTGAATCCACACACGGGTTTAACTCTGGAAGTTGAGTGCACACATTGAAAACCGTTCTGTTTGATAGCTGCGTTTTGGATTTAGAAGCAGATATTTCCCTGTGCTTACTGCTGTTTCTTCCATATGCCGGTAATGGACTGAAAACACCTGTTATCGGACTCTGCAGAGAAAGTGTTTGCAGACTGCTGAATCCACACACGGGTTGAACTCTGGAAGTTGAGTGCACATATTGACAACCGTTCTGTTAGATAGCTGCGTTTTGGATTTAGAAGCAGATATTTCCCTGTGCTTACTGCTGTTACTTCCATATGCCGGTAATGGGCTGAAAACGCCTGTTTTGGGACTCTGCAGAGAAAATGTTTGCAGACTGCTGAATCCACACACGGGTTTACCTCTGGAAGTTGAGTGCACACATTGACCACCGTTCTGTTAGATAGCTGCGTTTTGGATTTAGAAGCAGAAATTTCCCTGTGCTTACTGCTGTTTCTTCCATATGCCGGTAATGGGCTGAAAACGCCTGTTTTGGGACTCTGCAGAGAAAGTGATTGCAGACTGCTGAATCCACACACGGGTTTAACTCTGGAAGTTCAGTGCACACATTGACAACCGTTCTGTTAGATAGCTGCGTTTTGGATTTAGAAGCAGATATTTCCCTGCGCTTACAGCTGTTTCATCCATATGCCGGTAATGGACTGAAAATGCTTGTTTTGGGACTCTGCAGAGAAAGTGTTTCCAGACTGCTGAATCCACACACGGGTTGAACTCTGGAAGTTGAGTGCACACATTGACAACCGTTCTGTTAGATAGCTGCGTTTTGGATTTAGAAGCAGATATTTCCCTGTGCTTACTGCTGTTTCTTCCATATGCCGGTAATGGGCTGAAAACGCCTGTTTTGGGACTCTGCAGAGAAAGTGTTTGCAGACTGCTGAATCCACACACGGGTTTAACTCTGGAAGTTGAGTGCACACATTGACAACCGTTCTGTTAGATAGCTGCGTTTTGGATTTAGAAGCAGATATTTCCCTGTGCTTACTGCTGTTTCTTCCATATGCCGGTAATGGGCTGAAAACGCCTGTTTTGGGATTCTGCAGAGAAAGTGTTTGCAGACTGCTGAATCCACACACGGGTTTAGCTCTGGAAGTTGAGTGCACACATTGACCACCGTACTGTTAGATAGCTGCGTTTTGGATTTAGAAGCAGATATTTCCCTGTGCTTACTGCTGTTTCTTCCATATGCCGGTAATGTGCTGAAAACGCCTGTTTTGGGACTCTGCAGAGAAAGTGATTGCAGACCACTGAATTCACACACGGGTGGAACTCTGGAAGTTGAGTGCACACATTGTCAACCGTTCTGTTAGATAGCTGCGTTTTGGATTTAGAAGCAGATATTTCCCTGTGCTTACTGCTGTTTCTTCCATATGCCGGTAATGGGCTGAAAACACCTGTTATCGGACTCTGCAGAGAAAGTGTTTGCAGACTGCTGAATCCACACACGGGTTGAACTCTGGATGTTGAGTGCACATATTGACAACCGTTCTGTTAGATAGCTGCGTTTTGGATTTAGAAGCAGATATTTACCTGTGCTTACTGCTGTTTCTTCCATATGCCGGTAATGGGCTGAAAACGCCTGTATTGGGACTCTGCAGAGAAAGTGTTTGCAGACAGCTGAATCCACACACGGGTTTACCTCTGGAAGTTGAGTGCACACATTGGCAACCCTTCTGTTACATATCTGCGTTTTGGATTTAGAAGCAGATATTTCCCTGTGCTTACTGCTGTTTCTTCCATATGCCGGTGATGGGCTGAACACTCCTGTCTTGGGACTGTGCAGAGAAAGTTTTTGCAGACTACTGAATCCACACACGGGTTGAACTCTGGAAGTTGAGTGCTCACATTGACAACCGTTCTGTTAGATAGCTGCGTTTTGGATTTAGAAGCAGATATTTCCCTGTGCTTACTGCTGTTTCTTAAATATGCCGGTGATGGCCTGAAAACGCCTGTTTTCGGACTCTGCAGAGAAAGTGTTTGCAGACTGCTGAATCCACACACGGGTTGAACTCTGGAAGTTGAGTGCACACATTACAACCGTTCTGTTAGATAGCTGCGTTTTGCATTTAGAAGCAGATATTTCCCTGTGCTTACTGCTGTTTCTTCCTTATGCCGGTAATGGGCTGAAAACGCGTTTTGCGACTCTGCAGAGAAAGTGTTTGCAGACTGCTGAATTCACACACGGGTTGAACTCTGGAAGTTGACTGCACACATTGACAACCGTTCTGTTAGATAGCTGCGTTTTGGATTTAGAACCAGATATTTCCCTGTGCTTACTGCTGTTTCTTCCATATGCCGGTGATGGGCTGAAAACGCCTGTTTTGAAACTCTGGACAGAAAGTGTTTGCAGACTGCTGAATCCACACACGGGTTTAACTCTGTAAGTTGAGTGCCCACGTTGACAGCCGTTCTGTTAGATAGCTCCGTTTTGGATTTAGAAGCAGATATTTCCCTGTGCTTACTGCTGTTTCTTCCATATGCCGGTAATGGGCTGAAAACGCCCGTTTTGGGACTCTGCAGAGAATGTGTTTGCAGACTGCTGAATCCACACACGGGTTGAACTCTGGAAGTTGAGTGCACACATTGACAACCGTTCTGTTAGATAGCTGCGTTTTGGACTTAGAAGCACATATTTCCCTGTGCTTACTGCTGTTTCTTCCACATGCCGGTAATGGGCTGAAAACGCCTGTTTTGGGACTGTGCAGAAAAAATGTTTACAGACTGCTGAATCCACACACGGGTTTAACTCTGGAAGTTGAGTGCACACATTGACAACCGTTCTGTTAGATAGCTGCGTTTTGGATTTAGAAGCAGATATTTCACTGTGCTTACTGCTGTTTCTTCCATATGCCGGTAATGGGCTGAAAACGCCTGTTTTGGGACTCTGCAGAGAAAGTGTTTGCAGACTGCTGAATCCACACACGGGTTTACCTCTGGAAGTTGAGTGCACACATTGTCAACCGTTCTGTTAGATAGCTGCGTTTTGGATTTAGAAGCAGATATTTCCCTTTGCTTACTGCTGTTTCTTCCATATGCCGGTAATGGGCTGAAAAGGCCTGTTTTGGGGCTCTGCAGAGAAAGTGTTTGCAGACTGCTGAATCCACACACGGGTTGAACTCTGGAAGTTGACTGCACACATTGGCAACCCTTCTGTTAAATAGCTGCGTTTTGGATTTAGATCAGATATTTCCCTGTGCTTTCTGCTGTTTATTCCATATGCCGGTAATGGGCTGAAAACGCCTGTTTTGGGACTCTGCAGAGAAAGTGTTTGCAGACTGCGGAATCCACTCACGGGTTTAACTCTGGAAGTTGAGTGCCCACATTGAAAACCGTTCTGTTAGATAGCTTCGTTTTGGATTTAGAAGCAGATATTTCCCTGTGCTTACTGCTGTTTCTTCCATATGCCGGTGATGGGCTGAACACTCCTGTCTTGGGACTCTGCAGAGAAAGTTTTTGCAGACTACTGAATCCACACACGGGTTGAACTCTGGAAGTTGAGTGCTCACATTGACAACCGTTCTGTTAGATAGCTGCGTTTTGTATTTAGAAGCAGATATTTCCCTGTGCTTACTGCTGTTTTTTAAATATGCCGGTGATGGCCTGAAAACGCCTGTTTTCGGACTCTGCAGAGAAAGTGTTTGCAGACTGCTGAATCCACACACGGGTTGAACTCTTGAAGTTGAGTGCACACATTACAACCGTTCTGTTAGATAGCTGCGTTTTGGATTTAGAAGCAGATATTTCCCTGTGCTTACTGCTGTTTCTTCCATATGCCGGTAATGGGCTGAAAACGTCTGTTTTGCGACTCTGCAGAGAAAGTGTTTGCAGACTGCTGAATCCCCACACGGGTTGAACTCTGGAAGTTGACTGCACACATTGACAACCGTTCTGTTAGATAGCTGCGTTCTGGATTTAGAACCAGATATTTCCCTGTGCTTACTGCTGTTTCTTCCATATGCCGGTAATGGGCTGAAGACGCCTGTTTTGGGACTCTGCAGAGAAAGTGTTTGCAGACTGCTGAATCCACACATGGGTTTACCTCCGGAAGTTGAGTGCACACATTGACCACCGTTCTGTTAAATAGCTGCGTTTTGGATTTAGAAGCAGATACTTCCCTGTGCTTACTGCTGTTTCTTCCATATGCCGGTAATGGGCTGAAAACGCCTGTTTTGGGACTCTGCAGAGAAAGTGTTTGCAGACTGCTGAATCCACACACGGGTTTAACTCTGGAAGTTTAGTGCACACATTGACAACCGTTCGGTTAGATAGCTGCGTTTTCGATTTAGAAGCAGATATTTCCCTGTGCTTTCTGCTGTTTCTTCCACATGCCGGTAATGGGCTGAAAACGCCTGTTTTGGGACTCTGCAGAGAAAGTGTTTGCAGACTGCTGAATCCACACACGGGTATAACTCTGGAAGTTGAGTGCACACATTGACAACCGTTCTGTTAGATAGCTGCGTTTTGGATTTATAAGCAGTTATTTCCCTGTGCATACTGCTGTTTCTTCCATATGCCGGTAATGGGCTGAAAACGCCTGTTTTGGGACTCTGCAGAGAAAGTGTTTGCAGACTGCTGAATCCACACACGGGTTTAACTCTGGAAGATGAGTGCACACATTGACAACCGTTCTGTTAGGTAGCTGCGTTTTGGATTTAGAAGCAGATATTTCCCTGTGCTTACTGCTGTTTCTTCCAGATGCCGGTAAAGGGCTGAAAACGCCTGTTTTGGGACTCTGAAGAGCAAGTGTTTGCAGACTGCTGAATCCACACACGGGTTTAACTCTGGAAGTTGGGTGCACACATTGACCACCGTTCTGTTAGGTAGCTGCGTTTTGAATTTAGAAGCAGATATTTCCCTGTGCTTACTGCTGTTTCTTCCATATGCCGGTAATGGGCTGAAAACGCCTGTTTTGGGACTCTGCAGAGAAAGTGTTTGCAGACTGCTGAATCCACACACGGGTTTAACTCTGGAAGTTGACTGCACACATTGACAACCGTTCGGTTAGAGAGCTGCTTTTTCGATTTAGAAGCAGATATTTCCCTGTGCTTTCTGCTGTTTCTTCCACAAGCCGGTAATGGGCTGAAAACGCCTGTTTTGGGACTCTGCAGAGAAAGTGTTTGCAGACTGCTGAATCCACACACTGGTGTAACTCTGGAATTTGAGTGCACACATTGACAACCGTTCTGTTAGATAGCTGCGTTTTGGATTTAGAAGCAGATATTTCCCTGTGCTTACTGCTGTTTCTTCCATATGCCGGTAATGGGCTGAAAACGCCTGTTTTGGGACTCTGCAGAGAAAGTGTTTGCAGACTGCTGAATCCACACACGGGTTGAACTCTGGAAGTTGACTGCACACATTGACAACCGTTCTGTTAGATAGCTGCGTTTTGGATTTAGAAGCAGATATTTCCCTGTGCTTACTGCTGTTTCTTCCATATGCCGGTAATGGGCTGAAAACGCCTGTTTTGGGACTCTGCAGAGAAAGTGTTTGCAGACTGCTGAATCCACACACGGGTTTACCTCTGGAAGTTGAGTGCACACATTGTCAACCGTTCTGTTAGATAGTTGCGTTTTGGATTTAGAAGCAGATATTTCCCTGTGCTTACTGCTGTTTCTTCCATATGCCGGTAATGGGCTGAAAAGGCCTGTTTTGGGGCTCTGCAGAGAATTTGTTTGCAGACTGCTGAATCCACACACGGGTTTACCTCTGGAAGTTGAGTGCACACATTGGCAACCCTTCTGTTAAATAGCTGCGTTTTGGATTTAGAAGCAGATATTTCCCTGTGCTTTCTGCTGTTTCTTCCATATGCCGGTAATGGGCTGAAAACGCCTGTTTTGGGACTCTGCAGAGAAAGTGTTTGCAGACTGCTGAATCCACACACGGGTTTAACTCTGGAAGTTGAGTGCCCACATTGACAACCGTTCTGTTAGATAGCTTCGTTTCGGATTTAGAAGCAGATATTCCCCTGTCCTTACTGCTGTTTCTTCCATATGCCGGTGATGGGCTGAACACTCCTGTCTTGGGACTCTGCAGAGAAAGTTTTTGCAGACTTCTGAATCCACACACGGGTTGAACTCTGGAAGTTGAGTGCTCACATTGACAACCGTTCTGTTAGATAGCTGCGTTTTGGATTTAGAAGCAGATATTTCCCTGTGCTTACTGCTGTTTCTTAAATATGCCGGTGATGGCCTGAAAACGCCTGTTTTCGGACTCTGCAGAGAAAGTGTTTGCAGACTGCTGAATCCACACACGGGTTGAACTCTGGAAGTTGACTGCACACATTACAACCGTTCTGTTAGATAGCTGCGTTTTGGATTTAGAAGCAGATATTTCCCTGTGCTTACTGCTGTTTCTTCCATATGCCGGTAATGGGCTGAAAACGCCTGTTTTGGGACTCTGCAGAGAATGTGTTTGCAGACTGCTGAATCCACACACTGGTTGAACTCTGGAAGTTGACTGCACATGTTGACAACCGTTGTGTTAGATAGCTGCGTTTTGGATTTAGAACCAGATATTTCCCTGTGCTTACTGCTGTTTCTTCCATATGCCGGTTATGGGCTTAAAACGCCTGTTTTGGGACTCTGCAGAGAAAGTGTTTGCAGACTGCTGAATCCACACACGGGTTTACCTCTGGAAGTTGAGTGCACACATTGACAACCGTTCTGTTAGATAGCTGCGTTTTGGATTTAGAAGCAGATATTTCCCTGTGCTTACAGCTCTTTCTTCCATATGCCGCTAACGGGCTGAAAACGCCTGTTTTGGGACTCTGCAGAGAAAGAGTTTGCAGACTGCTGAATCCACACACGGGTTTCACTCTGGAAGTTGAGTGCACACATTGACCACCGTTCTGTTAAATAGCTGCGTTTTGGATTTAGAATCAGATATTTCCCTGTGTTTACTGCTGTTTCTTCCATATGCTGGTAATGGGCTGAAAACGCCTGTTTTGGGACTCTGCAGAGAAAGTGTTTGCAGACTGCTGAATCCACACACGGGTTTAACTCTGGAAGTTTAGTGCACACATTGACAACCGTTCGGTTAGATAGCTGCGTTTTCGATTTAGAAGCAGATATTTCCCTGTGCTTTATGCTGCTTCTTCCACATGCCGGTAATGGGCTGAAAATGCCTGTTTTGGGACTCTGCAGAGAAAGTGTTTGCAGACTGCTGAATCCACACACGGGTTGAACTCTGGAAGTTGACTGCACACATTGGAAACCCTTCTGTTAAATAGCTGCGTTTTGGATTTAGAAGCAGATATTTCCCTGTGCTTACTGCTGTTTCTTCCATATGCCGGTAATGGGCTGAAAACGCCTGTTTTGGGACTCTGCAGAGAAAGTGTTTGCAGACTGCTGAATCCACACACGGGTTTAACTCTGGAAGTTTAGTGCACACATTGACAACCGTTCGGTTAGATAGCTGCGTTTTCGATTTAGAAGCAGATATTTCCCTGTGCTTTCTGCTGTTTCTTCCACATGCCGGTAATGGGCTGAAAACGCCTGTTTTGGGACTCTGCAGAGAAAGTGTTTGCAGACTGCTGAATCCACACACGGGTTTAACTCTGGAAATTGAGTGCACACATTGACAACCGTTCTGTTAGATAGCTGCGTTTTGGATTTATAAGCAGTTATTTCCCTGTGCATACTGCTGTTTCTTCCATATGCCGGTAAAGGGGTTAAAACGCCTGTTTTGGGACTCTGCAGAGAAAGTGTTTGCAGACTGCTGAATCCACACACGGGTTTAACTCTGGAAGATGAGTGCAAACATTGACAACCGTTCTGTTAGGTAGCTGCGTTTTGGATTTAGAAGCAGATATTTCCCTGTGCTTACTGCTGTTTCTTCCAGATGCCGATAAAGGGCTGAAAACGCCTGTTTTGGGACTCTGCAGAGCAAGTGTTTGCAGACTGGTGAATCCACACACGGGTTTAACTCTGGAAGTTGGGTGCACACATTGACCACCGTTCTGTTAGGTAGCTGCGTTTTGAATTTAGAAGCAGATATTTCCCTGTGCTTACTGCTGTTTCTTCCATATGCCGGTAATGGGCTGAAAACGCCTGTTTTGGGACTCTGCAGAGAAAGTGTTTGCAGACTGCTGAATCCACACACGGGTTTAACTCTGGAAGTTGACTGCACACATTGACAACCGTTCGGTTAGAGAGCTGCGTTTTCGATTTAGAAGCAGATATTTCCCTGTGCTTTCTGCTGTTTCTTCCACATGCCGGTAATGGGCTGAAAACGCCTGTTTTGGGACTCTGCAGAGAAAGTGTTTGCAGACTGCTGAATCCACACACGGGTTTAACTCTGTAAGTTGAGTGCCCACGTTGACAGCCGTTCTGTTAGATAGCTCCGTTTTGGATTTAGAAGCAGATATTTCCCTGTGCTTACTGCTGTTTCTTCCATATGCCGGTAATGGGCTGAAAACGCCCGTTTTGGTACTCTGCAGAGAATGTGTTTGCAGACTGCTGAATCCACACACGGGTTGAACTCTGGAAGTTGAGTGCACACATTGACAACCGTTCTGTTAGATAGCTGCGTTTTGGACTTAGAAGCACATATTTCCCTGTGCTTACTGCTGTTTCTTCCACATGCCGGTAATGGGCTGAAAACGCCTGTTTTGGGACTGTGCAGAAAAAATGTTTGCAGACTGCTGAATCCACACACGGGTTGAACTCTGGAAGTTGAGTGCACACATTGACAACCGTTCTGTTAGATAGCTGCGTTTTGGATTTAGAAGCAGATATTTCCCTGTGCTTACTGCTGTTTCTTCCATATGCCGGTAATGGGCTGAAAACGCCTGTTTTGGGACTCTGCAGAGAAAGTGTTTGCAGACTGCTGAATCCACACACGGGTTTACCTCTGGAAGTTGAGTGCACACATTGTCAACCGTTCTGTTAGATAGTTGCGTTTTGGATTTAGAAGCAGATATTTCCCTGTGCTTACTGCTGTTTCTTCCATATGCCGGTAATGGGCTGAAACGGCCTGTTTTGGGGCTCTGCAGAGAAATTGTTTGCAGACTGCTGAATCCACACACGGGTTTACCTCTGGAAGTTGAGTGCACACATTGGCAACCCTTCTGTTAAATAGCTGCGTTTTGGATTTAGAAGCAGATATTTCCCTGTGCTTTCTGCTGTTTCTTCCATATGCCGGTAATGGGCTGAAAACGCCTGTTTTGGGACTCTGCAGAGAAAGTGTTTGCAGACTGCTGAATCCACACACGGGTTTAACTCTGGAAGTTGAGTGCCCACATTGACAACCGTTCTGTTAGATAGCTTCGTTTCGGATTTAGAAGCAGATATTCCCCTGTGCTTACTGCTGCTTCTTCCATATGCCTGTGATGGGCTGAACACTCCTGTCTTGGGACTCTGCAGAGAAAGTTTTTGCAGACTTCTGAATCCACACACGGGTTGAACTCTGGAAGTTGAGTGCTCACATTGACAACCGTTCTGTTAGATAGCTGCGTTTTGGATTTAGAAGCAGATATTTCCCTGTGCTTACTGCTGTTTCTTCCATATGCCGGTAATGGGCTGAAAACGCCTGTTTTGGGACTCTGCAGAGAAAGTGTTTGCAGACTGCTGAATCCACACACGGGTTTAACTCTGGAAGTTGAGTGCACACATTGACAACCGTTCTGTTAGATAGCTGCGTTTTGGATTTAGAAGCAGATATTTCCCTGTGCTTACTGCTGTTTCTTCCATATGCCGGTAATGGGCTGAAAACGCCTGTTTTGGGATTCTGCAGAGAAAGTGTTTGCAGACTGCTGAATCCACACACGGGTTTAGCTCTGGAAGTTGAGTGCACACATTGACCACCGTACTGTTAGATAGCTGCGTTTTGGATTTAGAAGCAGATATTTCCCTGTGCTTACTGCTGTTTCTTCCATATGCCGGTAATGTGCTGAAAACGCCTGTTTTGGGACTCTGCAGAGAAAGTGATTGCAGACCACTGAATTCACACACGGGTGGAACTCTGGAAGTTGAGTGCACACATTGTCAACCGTTCTGTTAGATAGCTGCGTTTTGGATTTAGAAGCAGATATTTCCCTGTGCTTACTGCTGTTTCTTCCATATGCCGGTAATGGGCTGAAAACACCTGTTATCGGACTCTGCAGAGAAAGTGTTTGCAGACTGCTGAATCCACACACGGGTTGAACTCTGGATGTTGAGTGCACATATTGACAACCGTTCTGTTAGATAGCTGCGTTTTGGATTTAGAAGCAGATATTTACCTGTGCTTACTGCTGTTTCTTCCATATGCCGGTAATGGGCTGAAAACGCCTGTATTGGGACTCTGCAGAGAAAGTGTTTGCAGACAGCTGAATCCACACACGGGTTTACCTCTGGAAGTTGAGTGCACACATTGGCAACCCTTCTGTTACATATCTGCGTTTTGGATTTAGAAGCAGATATTTCCCTGTGCTTACTGCTGTTTCTTCCATATGCCGGTGATGGGCTGAACACTCCTGTCTTGGGACTGTGCAGAGAAAGTTTTTGCAGACTACTGAATCCACACACGGGTTGAACTCTGGAAGTTGAGTGCTCACATTGACAACCGTTCTGTTAGATAGCTGCGTTTTGGATTTAGAAGCAGATATTTCCCTGTGCTTACTGCTGTTTCTTAAATATGCCGGTGATGGCCTGAAAACGCCTGTTTTCGGACTCTGCAGAGAAAGTGTTTGCAGACTGCTGAATCCACACACGGGTTGAACTCTGGAAGTTGAGTGCACACATTACAACCGTTCTGTTAGATAGCTGCGTTTTGCATTTAGAAGCAGATATTTCCCTGTGCTTACTGCTGTTTCTTCCTTATGCCGGTAATGGGCTGAAAACGCGTTTTGCGACTCTGCAGAGAAAGTGTTTGCAGACTGCTGAATTCACACACGGGTTGAACTCTGGAAGTTGACTGCACACATTGACAACCGTTCTGTTAGATAGCTGCGTTTTGGATTTAGAACCAGATATTTCCCTGTGCTTACTGCTGTTTCTTCCATATGCCGGTGATGGGCTGAAAACGCCTGTTTTGAAACTCTGGACAGAAAGTGTTTGCAGACTGCTGAATCCACACACGGGTTTAACTCTGTAAGTTGAGTGCCCACGTTGACAGCCGTTCTGTTAGATAGCTCCGTTTTGGATTTAGAAGCAGATATTTCCCTGTGCTTACTGCTGTTTCTTCCATATGCCGGTAATGGGCTGAAAACGCCCGTTTTGGGACTCTGCAGAGAATGTGTTTGCAGACTGCTGAATCCACACACGGGTTGAACTCTGGAAGTTGAGTGCACACATTGACAACCGTTCTGTTAGATAGCTGCGTTTTGGACTTAGAAGCACATATTTCCCTGTGCTTACTGCTGTTTCTTCCACATGCCGGTAATGGGCTGAAAACGCCTGTTTTGGGACTGTGCAGAAAAAATGTTTACAGACTGCTGAATCCACACACGGGTTTAACTCTGGAAGTTGAGTGCACACATTGACAACCGTTCTGTTAGATAGCTGCGTTTTGGATTTAGAAGCAGATATTTCACTGTGCTTACTGCTGTTTCTTCCATATGCCGGTAATGGGCTGAAAACGCCTGTTTTGGGACTCTGCAGAGAAAGTGTTTGCAGACTGCTGAATCCACACACGGGTTTACCTCTGGAAGTTGAGTGCACACATTGTCAACCGTTCTGTTAGATAGCTGCGTTTTGGATTTAGAAGCAGATATTTCCCTTTGCTTACTGCTGTTTCTTCCATATGCCGGTAATGGGCTGAAAAGGCCTGTTTTGGGGCTCTGCAGAGAAAGTGTTTGCAGACTGCTGAATCCACACACGGGTTGAACTCTGGAAGTTGACTGCACACATTGGCAACCCTTCTGTTAAATAGCTGCGTTTTGGATTTAGATCAGATATTTCCCTGTGCTTTCTGCTGTTTATTCCATATGCCGGTAATGGGCTGAAAACGCCTGTTTTGGGACTCTGCAGAGAAAGTGTTTGCAGACTGCGGAATCCACTCACGGGTTTAACTCTGGAAGTTGAGTGCCCACATTGAAAACCGTTCTGTTAGATAGCTTCGTTTTGGATTTAGAAGCAGATATTTCCCTGTGCTTACTGCTGTTTCTTCCATATGCCGGTGATGGGCTGAACACTCCTGTCTTGGGACTCTGCAGAGAAAGTTTTTGCAGACTACTGAATCCACACACGGGTTGAACTCTGGAAGTTGAGTGCTCACATTGACAACCGTTCTGTTAGATAGCTGCGTTTTGTATTTAGAAGCAGATATTTCCCTGTGCTTACTGCTGTTTTTTAAATATGCCGGTGATGGCCTGAAAACGCCTGTTTTCGGACTCTGCAGAGAAAGTGTTTGCAGACTGCTGAATCCACACACGGGTTGAACTCTTGAAGTTGAGTGCACACATTACAACCGTTCTGTTAGATAGCTGCGTTTTGGATTTAGAAGCAGATATTTCCCTGTGCTTACTGCTGTTTCTTCCATATGCCGGTAATGGGCTGAAAAGGTCTGTTTTGCGACTCTGCAGAGAAAGTGTTTGCAGACTGCTGAATCCCCACACGGGTTGAACTCTGGAAGTTGACTGCACACATTGACAACCGTTCTGTTAGATAGCTGCGTTCTGGATTTAGAACCAGATATTTCCCTGTGCTTACTGCTGTTTCTTCCATATGCCGGTAATGGGCTGAAGACGCCTGTTTTGGGACTCTGCAGAGAAAGTGTTTGCAGACTGCTGAATCCACACATGGGTTTACCTCCGGAAGTTGAGTGCACACATTGACCACCGTTCTGTTAAATAGCTGCGTTTTGGATTTAGAAGCAGATACTTCCCTGTGCTTACTGCTGTTTCTTCCATATGCCGGTAATGGGCTGAAAACGCCTGTTTTGGGACTCTGCAGAGAAAGTGTTTGCAGACTGCTGAATCCACACACGGGTTTAACTCTGGAAGTTTAGTGCACACATTGACAACCGTTCGGTTAGATAGCTGCGTTTTCGATTTAGAAGCAGATATTTCCCTGTGCTTTCTGCTGTTTCTTCCACATGCCGGTAATGGGCTGAAAACGCCTGTTTTGGGACTCTGCAGAGAAAGTGTTTGCAGACTGCTGAATCCACACACGGGTATAACTCTGGAAGTTGAGTGCACACATTGACAACCGTTCTGTTAGATAGCTGCGTTTTGGATTTATAAGCAGTTATTTCCCTGTGCATACTGCTGTTTCTTCCATATGCCGGTAATGGGCTGAAAACGCCTGTTTTGGGACTCTGCAGAGAAAGTGTTTGCAGACTGCTGAATCCACACACGGGTTTAACTCTGGAAGATGAGTGCACACATTGACAACCGTTCTGTTAGGTAGCTGCGTTTTGGATTTAGAAGCAGATATTTCCCTGTGCTTACTGCTGTTTCTTCCAGATGCCGGTAAAGGGCTGAAAACGCCTGTTTTGGGACTCTGAAGAGCAAGTGTTTGCAGACTGCTGAATCCACACACGGGTTTAACTCTGGAAGTTGGGTGCACACATTGACCACCGTTCTGTTAGGTAGCTGCGTTTTGAATTTAGAAGCAGATATTTCCCTGTGCTTACTGCTGTTTCTTCCATATGCCGGTAATGGGCTGAAAACGCCTGTTTTGGGACTCTGCAGAGAAAGTGTTTGCAGACTGCTGAATCCACACACGGGTTTAACTCTGGAAGTTGACTGCACACATTGACAACCGTTCGGTTAGAGAGCTGCTTTTTCGATTTAGAAGCAGATATTTCCCTGTGCTTTCTGCTGTTTCTTCCACAAGCCGGTAATGGGCTGAAAACGCCTGTTTTGGGACTCTGCAGAGAAAGTGTTTGCAGACTGCTGAATCCACACACTGGTGTAACTCTGGAATTTGAGTGCACACATTGACAACCGTTCTGTTAGATAGCTGCGTTTTGGATTTAGAAGCAGATATTTCCCTGTGCTTACTGCTGTTTCTTCCATATGCCGGTAATGGGCTGAAAACGCCTGTTTTGGGACTCTGCAGAGAAAGTGTTTGCAGACTGCTGAATCCACACACGGGTTGAACTCTGGAAGTTGACTGCACACATTGACAACCGTTCTGTTAGATAGCTGCGTTTTGGATTTAGAAGCAGATATTTCCCTGTGCTTACTGCTGTTTCTTCCATATGCCGGTAATGGGCTGAAAACGCCTGTTTTGGGACTCTGCAGAGAAAGTGTTTGCAGACTGCTGAATCCACACACGGGTTTACCTCTGGAAGTTGAGTGCACACATTGTCAAC